>NW_027309206.1:5000-45000 GCF_047496885.1 Scyliorhinus torazame | reverse complement strand
CGAGAGAGGGAGGGAGAGGAAGAGAGAGACAGTGAGAGAAGGGAGACAGAGAAAGAGAGGGGGGGGGGGAGAGTGGGAGAGACAGAGAGAGAGAGTGAGACAGAGAGAGGGAGGGAGAAAGAGAGACAGAGATACAGCGAGAGAGACAGCGAGTGAGAGAGACGGAGACAGAGAGAGAGAGACCGAGAGAGAGACAGAGAGACAGTGAGGCAGAGAGAGAGACAGAGAGAGACAGAGACACAGAGAGAGAGACAGAGAGACAGTGAGGCAGAGAGAGAGACAGAGAGAGAGACAGAGACAGAGAGAGACAGAGAGAGAGACATCCATTGCCAGCTACCCTGCGGAGATCGCGATTCGCTCGGAGAGTCTGTGCCCCCGGCAGCCGATAACTTCAGCGAGGACTGGGGGATGGATACAGGCCCCCCCCCGTGCCCATCGCCGATCGCCCCCCCCAATAGTCGTTCCCCCCGTGCCCATCGTCGTTCGCCCCCCCCCCCGTGCCCATCGTCGCCCCCCCCTCGGGCGCCGCCTCCCCCCCTCTCACCTCAGCTTACTCTTCAGCGTGCTGACCTCCCTGTTCATGGCCTCCGCCGACTCGGTCACGTCCTCCAGCTCCCGCTGCAGCTTGCGCCTGGAGGTGTGCGCCCTCGAGGAGTCCTCCTCCGCCTCCTCCAGCTGCCTCTTCAGCTGCCGCACCCGCAGCGACGCCTTCTCGGCCTGCGGAGCCAAGAGCGCGCGGTTGAACAGAGGACTGCAAAACAGTGCTGCCCGACTAAACTACAATCTCCTACACTTCCTGGGCCCGTATCCCTCTGGTTTACAGGTGCAGCAGGTGATTAAGAAAGGGATTATTATTTAAATGATAAAACATTAAAACACGCCGCTGGGCGGAGAGACCTGGGTGTGCTAGTGCACGAGTCGCAAAAAGTTGGTGTGCAGGTGCAGCAGGTGATTAAGACGGCCAATGGAGTTTTGTCCTTCATTGCTAGAGGGGTGGAGTTTAAGACGAGGGAGGTTCTGCTGCAATTGTATAAGGTGTTAGTGAGGCCACACCTGGAGTATTGTGTTCAGTTTTGGTCTCCTTACTTGAGAAAGGACGTACTGGCGCTGGAGGGTGTGCAGAGGAGATTCACTAGGTTAATCCCAGAGCTGAAGGGGTTGGATTACGAGGAGAGGTTGAGTAGACTGGGACTGTACTCGTTGGAATTTAGAAGGATGAGGGGGGATCTTATAGAAACATATAAGATTATGAAGGGAATAGATAGGATAGATGCGGGCAGGTTGTTTCCACTGGCGGGTGAAAGCAGAACGAGGGGGCATAGCCTCAAAATAAGGGGAAGTAGATTTAGGGACCGAGTTTAGGAGGAACCTCTTCACCCAAAGGGTTGTGAATCTCTAGAATTCCTTGCCCAGTGACGCAGTGGAGGCTCCTTCCTTAAATGTTTTTAAGATAGAGATAGATAGTTTTTTGAAGAATTAAGGGTTATGGTGTTCGGGCCGGAAAGTGGAGCCGAGCCCACAAAAGATCAGCCACGATCTAATTGGCTGGCGGAGCAGGCTCGAGGGGGCCAGAGGCCGACTCCTGCTCCCATCCTATTCATGTGTCTAAAGAGATCCGGAGAGGGGCAGGTAGTATCGAGGAAGCCGGCGGGCTCAGGCAGGCTAGGAGACTGGGCAAAGAAGCGGCAGGTGGAACACAAGGTGGACAAGTGTCAGCTTAGGCACTTTGCAAACAGGAATTGAGGCAGAGGCTATTTTCCAAATGGGCAAGTCGGAAGCACAAAGGCGATTGCCGGTCCTCCCCTCGCTCGCCGTTCTCTTCAGGCGAACGCGCAGCTTCAGTCGGCGGTTAAGAAGGCCAATGCAATGTCAGCATTCACGTCGACGGGGCTGGAATACAAGACCAGGGATGTACTTCCCAGGCTCCGCTCAGGCCCCATTCGGAGTACCGTGAGCCGTTTCGGGCCCCGTCTCGAAGGGAGGACGTGCCGGGGCCTCGGGAAGGGGCCAGAGGGAGGTTCACAAGAATGATCCCCGGGACGAAGAGCTTGTCGTACGAGGAAACGGTCGAGGACTCTGGGTCTGCGCTCGTTGGGAGTTTAGAAGGACGAGGGGGGGATTGAAACTTGCAGGATACGGCGAGGCCTGGATAGAGGGGACGTGGATGTTTCCACTTGTAGGAAAAACTAGACGCAGAGGGGACACAATCTCAGACTGAAGGGTCCTTTCAAACAGAGATGAGGAGGAATTCCTTCAGCCAGAGGGTGGGGAATCTGTGGAACTCTTTGCCGCAGAAGGCTGTGGAGGCCAAATCACTGAGTGTCTTTAAGACAGAGATAGATAGGTTCCTGATCAATAAGGTGGATCGGGGGTTATGGGGAGAAGGCAGGAGAATGGGGATGAGAAAAATATCAGCCAGGGTTGAGCGGCGGAGCAGACTCGATGGGCCGAGTGGCCTAATTCTGCTCCTATGTCTTTTTAATTTAAATTTAGAGTACCCAATTCATTTTTTACAATTAAGGGGCAATTAAGCGCGGCCAATCCCCCCTACCCTGCACATCTTTGGGTCGTGGGGGCGAAACCCACGCAGACACGGGGGAGAATGTGCAAACTCCACACGGACAGTGACCCAGAGCCGGGATCGAACCCGGGATCTTGGCGGCGTGAGGCAGCAGTGCTAACCCACCCACTGCGCCACCGAGCTGCCCTCTGCTCCAATGTCTGATGGCCTTATTCGGAAGGCAATCTCTCCCTCCCTTTCAACAATCTTCCTCTCTCGTACTCGTCCCGCCGATGTGGACAAGGTCAGACTTCCCCTTCTGCCAAATATTTCGCCCCCCCCCCCCCCCGCCCCCCGCTCAACGAATTCGAGCCTCTGTATCCTCCCCGCAGCTCACCTTCCGACCGATCTTTGCATCGACAGCAGGTTTAGCGACCTGCTGTCCCGGAGATTTTTGGAGCTGTTCTTCGCCACCCCCTCCATCTCCCCCCGCACCCACCCTGCTCCAGCCTTCCTGCCCACGACCCCAAATTCTCGCCCCCCCCCACCCCCCCGTGACCCCTCCCACCTGCTCCTTGAACTGATCGGCGTGCCGACGCTCGTCCTCGATTTGCATCAGCAGTTCCTTCATCTTCTTCTCCGTCCGTCGCAGTAACTTGTTCGCCAGCGAGCGCTCCCTGGAAAGAGGGAGAGGGAGATCGATACCGTTTACTCAGTCCCCACCACCTCTCCCGACACAGGCCTCGCTCACACCATCACCCTCAAGGGGAGGAGGGTCGGCCTGGATTATAGCGCTCAAATCCTAGAGTATAGACATCTCCCTCCGACAGTGCAGCGCTCCCTCAGTACTGGCACCGGGGGGAGTGTGGGCCTGGATTATGGAGCTCAAATCCTAGAGTATATACATCTCCCTCCGACAGTGCGGCGCTCCCTCAGTACTGGCACCGGGGGGAGTGTCGGCCTGGATTATAGCACTCAAATCCTAGAGTATAGACATCTCCCTCCGACAGTGCAGCACTCCCTCAGTACTGGCACCGGGGGGAGTGTGGGCCTGGATTATAGCACTCAAATCCTAGAGTATAGACATCTACCTCCGACAGTGCAGCGCTCCCTCAGTACTGGCACCGGGGGGAGTGTGGGCCTGGATTATAGCGCTCAAATCCTAGAGTATAGACATCTCCCTCCGACAGTGCGGCGCTCCCTCAGTACTGGCACCGGGGGGAGTGTGGGCCTGGATTATAGCACTCAAATCCTAGAGTATAGACATCTACCTCCGACAGTGCAGCGCTCCCTCAGTACTGGCACCGGGGGGAGTGTGGGCCTGGATTATAGCACTCAAATCCTAGAGTATAGACATCTACCTCCGACAGTGCAGCGCTCCCTCAGTACTGGCACCGGGGGGAGTGTGGGCCTGGATTATAGCGCTCAAATCCTAGAGTATAGACATCTCCCTCCGACAGTGCAGCACTCCCTCAGTACTGGCACCGGGGGGAGTGTGGGCCTGGATTATAGCACTCAAATCCTAGAGAATAGACATCTCCCTCCGACAGTGCGGCGCTCCCTCAGTACTGGCACCGGGGGGAGTGTGGGCCTGGATTATAGCGCTCAAATCCTAGAGTATAGACATCTCCCTCCGACAGTGCAGTGCTCCCTCAGTACTGGCACCGGGGGGAGTGTGGGCCTGGATTATAGCGCTCAAATCCTAGAGTATAGACATCTCCCTCCGACAGTGCGGCGCTCCCTCAGTACTGGCACCGGGGGGAGCGTCGGCCTGGATTATAGCGCTCAAATCCTAGAGTATAGACATCTCCCTCCGACAGTGCGGCGCTCCCTCAGTACTGGCACCGGGGGGAGTGTCGGCCTGGATTATGGAGCTCAAATCCTAGAGTATATACATCTCCCTTCGACAGTGCAGCGCTCGCTCAGTACTGGCACCGGGCGGGAGTGTCGGCCTGGATTATAGCGCTCAAATCCTAGAGTATAGACATCTCCCTCCGACAGTGCAGCGCTCCCTCAGTACTGGCACCGGGGGGAGTATGGGCCTGGATTATGGAGCTCAAATCCTAGAGTATAGACATCTACCTCCGACAGTGCGGCGCTCCCTCAGTACTGGCACCGGGGGGAGTGTGGGCCTGGATTATGGAGCTCAAATCCTTGAGTATAGACATCTCCCTCCGACAGTGCGGCGCTCCCTCAGTACTGGCACCGGGGGGAGTGTCGGCCTGGATTATAGCGCTCAAATCCTAGAGTATTGACATCTACCCCCGACAGTGCAGCGCTCCCTCAGTACTGGCACCGGGGGGAGTGTCGGCCTGGATTATGGAGCTCAAATCCTAGAGTATAGACATCTCCCTCCGACAGTGCAGCGCTCGCTCAGTACTGGCACCGGGGGGAGTGTGGGCCTGGATTATAGCGCTCAAATCCTAGAGTATAGACATCTCCCTCCGACAGTGCGGCGCTCCCTCAGTACTGGCACCGGGGGGAGCGTCGGCCTGGATTATAGCGCTCAAATCCTAGAGTATAGACATCTCCCTCCGACAGTGCGGCGCTCCCTCAGTACTGGCACCGGGGGGAGTGTCGGCCTGGATTATGGAGCTCAAATCCTAGAGTATATACATCTCCCTTCGACAGTGCAGCGCTCGCTCAGTACTGGCACCGGGCGGGAGTGTCGGCCTGGATTATAGCGCTCAAATCCTAGAGTATAGACATCTCCCTCCGACAGTGCAGCGCTCCCTCAGTACTGGCACCGGGGGGAGTATGGGCCTGGATTATGGAGCTCAAATCCTAGAGTATAGACATCTACCTCCGACAGTGCGGCGCTCCCTCAGTACTGGCACCGGGGGGAGTGTGGGCCTGGATTATGGAGCTCAAATCCTTGAGTATAGACATCTCCCTCCGACAGTGCGGCGCTCCCTCAGTACTGGCACCGGGGGGAGTGTCGGCCTGGATTATAGCGCTCAAATCCTAGAGTATTGACATCTACCCCCGACAGTGCAGCGCTCCCTCAGTACTGGCACCGGGGGGAGTGTCGGCCTGGATTATGGAGCTCAAATCCTAGAGTATAGACATCTCCCTCCGACAGTGCAGCGCTCGCTCAGTACTGGCACCGGGGGGAGTGTGGGCCTGGATTATAGCGCTCAAATCCTAGAGTATAGACATCTCCCTCCGACAGTGCAGCCCTCCCTCAGTACTGGCACCGGGGGGGGGAGTGTCGGCCTGGATTATAGCGCTCAAATCCTAGAGTATAGACATCTACCTCCGACAGTGCGGCGCTCCCTCAGTACTGGCACCGGGGGAATGTGGGCCTGGATTATAGCGCTCAAATCCTAGAGTATAGACATCTCCCTCCGACAGTGCGGCGCTCCCTCAGTACTGGCACCGGGGGGAGTGTCGGCCTGGATTATGGAGCTCAAATCCTAGAGTATAGACATCTCCCTCCGACAGTGCAGCGCTCCCTCAGTACTGGCACCGGGGGGAGTGTCGGCCTGGATTATGGAGCTCAAATCCTAGAGTATAGACATCTCCCTCCGACAGTGCAGCCCTCCCTCAGTACTGGCACCAAGGGGAGTGTCGGCCTGGATTAAAGAGCTCAAATCCGAGAGTATAGACATCGCCCTCCGACAGTGCAGCGCTCCCTCAGTACTGGCACCGGGGGGAGTGTCGGCCTGGATTATAGCGCTCAAATCCTAGAGTATAGACATCTACCCCCGACAGTGCGGCGCTCCCTCAGTACTGGCACCGGGGGGAGTGCCGGCCTGGATTATAGCGCTCAAATCCTAGAGTATAGATATCTCCCTCCGACAGTGCGGCGCTCCCTCAGTATTGGCACCGGGGGGAGTGTGGGCCTGGATTATGGAGCTCAAATCCTAGAGTATAGACATCTACCTCCGACAGTGCAGCGCTCCCTCAGTATTGGCACCGGGGGGAGTGTGGGCCTGGATTATAGCGCTCAAATCCGAGAGTATAGACATCTACCCCCGACAGTGCAGCGCTCCCTCAGTACTGGCACCGGGGGGGGAGTGTCGGCCTGGATTATGGAGCTCAAATCCTAGAGTATAGACATCTCCCTCCGACAGTGCAGCGCTCCCTCAGTACTGGCACCGGGGGGAGCGTCGGCCTGGATTACGGAGTCTGGGAGTGGATACATCTCCAGTGGGGAGCGCTCTGGGAGCCGCACGCTTACTCACTTGCTCTCTTGCTCCATCTGTTCCTCCAGCTGGGAGACTTTGACCTCCAGGGTGGTGACCGCGGACTTGTACTTCGACCGGACCACCCCCTCCAGCTCCTGCAGCTTGCTGCGAAGCTCCTTGTTTTGCCGTTCGAGCTGCTGCCTCATGTTCTCCAGCCTCTGGGCGAGGTTCCGTTCCGCTGACAGCTCCGTCGCCACCGTCTCCACCTGGGCGAGGCGGAGAATAGCCGATTAACGGCCGCCTCGGAACGCAGCGCCAGGTCACGGGAGGGGGGGGGGGGGGGCGTTCAACAAACATTATTTCCCGTCACCCATCAACGAGACTGAAGGGACTCAATCCTGTCCCCGCTCTGTGAACGAACCATCCGTGAATATTCCCCCCCCCCCCCTCTCCCGCCGTGAATATTCCCCCTTCCAGGATTTACCCCATTCCCCCTTTCCAAAGGGTCCCGTTGAATCTGCTTCCTCCGCCCTTTCTGGCGGCCCCTCCCCCATCACAACTACTCGCTGTGTCGGCAATAAATGTTCCCTCGTCTCCCCCCCCCCCACTCCCGACCTCAGCTTCTTTTCCCCATCGCGTTCCCGATCTGTGTGTCCCCTCCCGTGCCCGACCCTCCCGTCGCTGGGAACTCAGCTTCTCCTCATTGACTCCCACCTCCCATCCCAAACCCTTCTCCCATTTGGAACGTCTCGATTCAATCTCCCCCTTAACCTTCCCCTCATTGACTCCCGTCTCCCATCGCAAACCCTTCCCCCATTGGGAACGTCTCAATTCAATCCCCCCCTTAACCTTCTCCTCATTGACTCCCATCGCAAACCCTTCCCCCATTGGGAACGTCTCGATTCAATCTCCCCCTTAACCTTATCCTCATTGACTCCCATCGTAAACCCTTCCCCCATTTGGAACGTCTCGATTCAATCTCCCCCTTAACCTTCTCCCCATTGACTCCCATCTCCCATCGTAAACCCTTCCCCCATTTGGAACGTCTCGATTCAATCTCCCCCTTAACCTTCTCCTCATTGACTCCCATCGCATACCCTTCCCCCATTTGGAACGGCTCGATTCAATCTCCCCCTTACCCTTTTCCTCATTGACTCCCATCTCCCATCGCAAACCCTTCCCCCATTTGGAACGTCTCAATTCAATCTCACCCTTAACCTTCTCCTCATTGACTCCCATCGCAAACCCTTCCCCCATTGGGAACGTCTCGATTCAATCTCCCCTTAACCTTCTCCTCATTGACTCCCATCTCCCATCACAAACCCTTCCCCCATTGGGAACGTCTCGATTCAATCTCCCTTAACCTTCTCCTCATTGGCTCCCATCGCAAACCCTTCCCCCATTGGGAACGTCTCGATTCAATCTCCCCCTTAACCTTCTCCTCATTGACTCCCATCGCAAACCCTTCCCCCATTGGGAACGTCTCGATTCAATCTCCCCTTAACCTTCTCCTCATTGACTCCCATCTCCCATCACAAACCCTTCCCCCATTGGGAACGTCTCGATTCAATCTCCCTTAACCTTCTCCTCATTGGCTCCCATCGCAAACCCTTCCCCCATTGGGAACGTCTCGATTCAATCTCCCCCCTTAACCTTCTCCTCATTGACTCCCAACTCCCATCGCAAACCCTTCCCCCATTTGGAACGTCTCGATTCAATCCCCCCCTTAACCTTCTCCTCATTGACTCCCATCTCCCATCGCAAACCCTTCCCCCATTGGGAACGTCTCGATTCAATCCCCCCCTTAACCTTCTCCTCATTGACTCCCATCGCAAACCCTTCCCCCATTTGGAACGTCTTGATTCAATCTCCCCCTTAACCTTCCCCTCATTGACTCCCATCTCCCATCGCAAACCCTTCCCCCATTGGGAACGTCTCGATTCAATCCCCCCCCTTAACCTTCTCCTCATTGACTCCCATCGCAAACCCTTCCCCCATTGGGAACGTCGCGTTCGCGAGACGTTGCCGACTGCAACAGGTCTCGCTCCCCCGACCGAGGCCGCAGCCTTTGTCGGACCAACGGGTCGAGACGACTTCCCGCCTCCCGTGCTCAACCTCGAGAAGCTGAGGGACCTTCGCAGCTCTCTGAAATCGTCCTGCCGCCTTTTCGAAGGGGGGCGCGTACACATTTGGCGCCCCCCCCCCACCTTCCCGACAAATTGAATTGCTTCACTGAACTGCGTTTGCCGACTGCCTGCCCATGTGTCGGCTGCCCCGCTCGTCTCCGCCCTCCCGGGACGCCTCAAATTGGCTCTCCCCCGCTGCTGGGCCCTCACCTGCATGGTGATCTTGTGGTAGCGGTCGTTCAACAGCTCCATGTTACCCTGTTCCTCCTCCAGCTCCTCCTCCAGCTGCGCGATCCTGGTCTCCAGGCGCCTCTTCTCCTCGAAAAGCATGGACCTGCCGGGGGTAAATCAATCCCGCATTGACTGCGCGTCCTGGAGTCACGCGTGCGGACCGACCAGTGAAAGGTCAGCAGGTTTCCTTCCCGCGCGACAATCCCGCGATATCCCTCTCACCCGGGACCGACTTTCTCGCTCCAAATTTATTGAACCATCCACGTCAGAGAATCATCACATCCCGCCACCGCTGAGGGCCATTCGGCCCATCGAGTCTGCACCGGCCCTTGGAAAGAGCTCCCCACCCAAGACCCACACTTCCCCCTATCCCAGTAACCCAGCTAACCTTTTTTGGACACGAAGGGACAATTTAACACGGCCAATCCACCAACCTGTCCATCTTTGGACACTAACGGACAACTTAACACGGCCAATCCACCTAACCTGTACATCTTTGGACACTAAGGGACAATTTAACACGGCCAATCCACCTAACCTGTACATCTTTGGACACTAAGGGACAATTTAACACGGCCAATCCACCTCACCTGTACAACTTTGGACACTGAGGGACAATTTAACACGGCCAACCCACCTAACCTGGACATCTTTGTACACTAAGGGACAATTTAACACGGCCAATCCACCTCACCTGTACATCTTTGGACACTAAGGGACAATTTAACACGGCCAATCCACCTCACCTGTACATCTTTGGAAACTAAGGGGCAATTTAACACGGCCAATCCACCTAACCTGTACATCTTTGGACACTAACGGACAACTTAACACGGCCAATCCACCAAACCTGTCCAACTTTGGACACTAAGGGACAATTTAACTCGGCCAATCCACCTAACCTGCACATCTTTGGACACTAAGGGACAATTTAACACGGCCAATCCACCTAACCTGCACATCTTTGGACACTAAGGGACAATTTAACACAGCCAATCCACCTAACCTGTACATCTTTGGACACTAAGGGACAATTTAACACGGCCAATCCACCTAACCTGTACATCTTTGGACACTAAGGGACAATTTAACACGGCCAATCCACCTAACCTGCACATCTTTGGACACGAAGGGACAATTTAACGCGGCCAATCCACCTAACCTGTACATCTTTGGACACTAAGGGACAATTTAACACGGCCAATCCATCGAACCAGTACATCTTTGGACACTAAGGGACAACTTAACACGGCCAATCCATCGAACCAGTACATCTTTGGACTGTGGGAGGAAACCGGCGCACCCGGAGGAAACCCACGCAGACACGGGGAGAATGTGCAGACTCCGCACACAGTCACTCAATCCACGGCCGGAATCGAACCAGGGTCCTTGGCGCTGTGAGACGGAAATCCATCGGCTGTTCCTTCACTGTCGACGGGGGGGGGGGGGGGGGAAGAATCCCGGAAATAGCTCCCTGGCAGCGCCGTGCGTGTACCTACCCGCACAGCGACTGCGGTGGGTTCTCGAGCGGCAATTAAGGTCGCGGAATAAAGGCGGGGTCCGACGCCCACATCGGCATGAATGAATGAGTAAATTAAAAGTGAATTTAAATCCCCCTTCCGTTCCCGCACCAGCGAGTGTCTTTGTTTCAGGGGGGTTGTGGGAGAGGCAGGACGACGAGGCGGGGGAGTGGGTGGGAGGGAGTCACGGGGAGAACGCGGAACCCTGCTTGCCTCGCACTCACTTCCCAGAAGTACTGCTGCCCATCTCGTCTGCCATGTCGTCGCGGTCTTGCACAGCCTGTCGACGGGCCCTTTCCGAGGCGGCCAGATCCTGGAGGAGGGGGCGGGGGAGAAAGAGAGGAGAGAGCTTCTGTTTAAAATCTACAAACGGGAAAGACACTAACTCGCTAATCCCTAACCCTCAACGTAACCCAAACCCAACCCTAACACGCTAATCCCAAACCCTCAACGTAACCCTAACCCTAACCCAACCCTAACACGCTAATCCCTAACCCTCAACGTAACCCTAACCCTAACCCAACCCCAACTCGCTAATCCCGAACCCTTAACGTCACCCTAAACTCAACCCTAACCCTAATCCTAAATGTCACCCTACACCCAACCCTAACTTGCTAAACCCTAACCCTAACCCGCTAAACCCTAACTCTAACCCAAATCCTAACCCTAACCTAACCCTTAACGTCACCCTAAACTGAACCCTAACTCGCTAATCCCTAACCCTCAATTTAACCCAACCCTAACTCGCTAAACCCTAACCCTAATCCCTAACCATTAACATCACCCTAAACCCAACCCTAACTCGCTAAATCCTAACCCTTTACGTAACCCTAAACTCAACACTAACTCGCTAATCCCTAACCCTTAACGTAACCCTAAACCCAACCCTAACTCGCTAATCCCTAACCCTCAACGTCACCCTAAACTCAACCCTAACTCGCTAAACCCTAACCCTAACCTCAACCCTAACTCGCTAATCCCTAATCCTCAACGTAACTCTAAACTCAACCCTAACTCGCTAATCCTTAACCCTCAACGTAACCCTAAACTCAACACTAACTCGCTAATCCCTAACGTCACCCTAAACTCAATCCTAACTCGCTAATCCTTAACCCTAACTTCACCCTAAACTCAACACTAACTCGCTAATCCCTAACGTCACCCTAAACTCAACCTAACTCGCTAATCCGTAGCCCTTAACGTCACCCTAAACTCAACCCGAACTCACTAATCCCCAACCCTTAACGTCACCCTAAACTCAACCCTAACTCGCTAATCCCTAACCCTCAACGTCACCCTAAACTCAACCCCAACTCGCTAATCCCCAACCCTTAACGTCACCCTAAACTCAACCCTAACTCGCTAATCCCTAACCCTCAACGTCACCCTAAACTCAACCCCAACTCGCTAATCCCTAACCCTTAACGTCACCCTAAACTCAACCCTAACTCGCTAATCACTAACCCTTAACGTCACCCTAAACTCAACCCTAACTCGCTAATCCCTAACCCTTAACGTCACCCTAAACTCAACCCCAACTCGCTAATCCCTAACCATTAACAATGCCCTAAACTCAACCCAGCTCGCGAATCCCTAACCCTCAACGTCACCCTAAACTCAACCCTAACTCGCTAATCCCTAACCCTTAACATCACCCTAAACTCAACCCTAACTCGCTAATCCCTAACCCTCAACGTCACCCTAAACTCAACCCAGCTCGCTAATCCCTAACCTTTAACGTCACCCTAAACTCAACCCAGCTCGCGAATCCCTAACCCTCAACGTCACCCTAAACTCAACCCCAACTCGCTAATCCCTAACCATTAACAATGCCCTAAACTCAACCCTAACTCGCTAATCCCTAACCCTTAACGTCACCCTAAACTCAACCCTAACTCGCTAATCCCAACCCTCAATTTAACCCTAAACTCAACCCTAACTCGCTAATCCCTAACCTTTAACAATGCCCTAAACTCAACCCTAACTCGCTAATCCCTAACCATTAACAATGCCCTAAACTCAACCCTAACTCGCTAATCCCTAACCCTTAACGTCACCCCAAACTCAATCATGGCTGATATTTTTCTCATCCCCATTGCCCTGCCTGCTCCCCATTACCCCCTCACCCCTCATTAGTCAAGGACCTACAGATTCCCCTCCCTCTGGCTGAAGAAATTCCTCCTCATCTCGGTTTCACAGGATCGTCCCTTCAGTCTGAGATTGTGTCCCCTCTGCTTCTAGTCTGCCCTACTAATCTTTCCCATTCGCCCTTTCCTGCGCTGATGACATTAGTTTAATCGTGTGTCGGCGCTAAAGATTTTAATCGGCGGTTTCCCCCCCGCCCCCCCCACCCCCACGATTAAGGGGCAATTTCGCGCCGCCGACCCTGCACATCTTTGGGCGTGTGGCGGGGGGGGGGGGGGGGGGGGAGGCGAGACCCACGCAGACACGGGGAGAACGTGCAGACTCCGCACAGACAGCGACCCAAGCGGGGGATCGAACCCGGGGCCCTGGCGCTGCTAGCCCACTGCGCTGCCCACGAATGGGTCGACGAGGGGCTTTCCGCCGTAACTTCATTTGAGTGTTGACGTAATCCGACTGGCGAGAATAACGATTATCATTGCATCGATTGCGGTCGCTGTGGGGGGCCTTCGCGTTTGTAGCTGATAAAAATTCTTGCTGTGTGTTTATATAGATATATATGTTAACTATATTCTTAGAATTAATCTTGTTTCGATGAAAGTGTCGAGGGAACGCTTCCATCCCAGCCAAAGTTAACATAAAAGTTACAGGTTAGGTGAACTCTGTGGCGATATGCATCACCGCAAATGCACAAGGGGTTAACGTAGATGCACTCGCGCTCAGTAAACGCTAGAGGGAGCACCAGAGACGTCATGACATGCAGACATACGGCGAATAGAATAGGACACGGCCAATGGGCAGTGAAGGCACCCACAGGCGACGCTTGAGAGAGGAGGACAGGGTCAGATCAGACGGGTAATAACCTGGGACAGGACTCATCCGCCTGGGGGGGCGGTGATTGTTCCCCCGTGTTCAATTGGACTTGGTCAAACCCAGCGCGAGCATAAAAGGCAGGCAGCTGTCGAGCCAGCAAACAAGGGACGAGGACCCGGTGAAAGGGAACCGGGCATGTATGATGCGGTTGCGGACAATAAAGGACTTTTAAGAAGCTCGTTGGACTCCCCCGGCCTTTTTGGCGACGAGGATGAATTGGAGCTGTTTGTTTGGCTGAGCTACCTCCCGGGTTTTTTTTAATTTATTTATAAGAGTGGACTACAGTACCGAGTCTGTTTCTGTGCGCGTGTTTTTTGTTTAGAGCCTCTAGCGTCATGGAAGGCGAGAGCCGGGTCGAGTTTTTTTTTTGTTGCTTGCCCCGGGGGGGGGGGCCCACGGTGGCCTGGCCCGCGATCGGGGGTCCACCGTCTGCTGTCGCGTCCTGATGCTGGCAGAGCGGTCCACGGACCGGGGGGGGAGTTGACCGGACATTCCACACGTGACCTCTGGTCGTGTGGGAGCGGGCACGGAACCCGACTGTCTCTTTTTATTTGCTTGGTCAACCCAGCACGAGCATAAAAGGCAGGCAGCTGGAGAGCCAGCTAAAAAGGAACGAGGACCCGGTGAAAGGAGAACCGCGCCCCGTGCTTGCACGAAGCGGTTGCTGACGATAAAGGACTTTTAAGAAGCTCGTTGGGACTCCCCTGGCTTTATCAGAAGGAGCATCCCACCCACCTCGTGGCTTAGAGCAGACTGGTTAGTTAGACTGAGTTACGATAGCAAGATTAGCAGGAGAGTCGAACTCGTAGAGAACTATGCTGACGGTTCAATAAATCACACTGAACTTACTTCAAAGTGTGGCGTATCTTTTGGTCAAAGCTGCATCGAGTTGCAGCCCCTGTTATAAGAACTAGGAGCAGGAGTCGGCCCTCTGGCCCCTCGAGCCTGCTCCGACATTCAATGAGATCGTGGCTGATCTTTTGTGGACTCGGCTCCACTTTCCGGCCCAAACACCATAACCCTTAATCCCTTTATTCTTCAAAAAACTATCTGTCTTTATCTTAGAAACATTTAACGAAGGAGCCTCTACTGCTTCACTGGGCAAGGAATTCCAGAGATTCACAACCCTTTGGGTGAAGAACTTCCTCCTAAACTCAGTCCTAAATCTACTTCCCCTTATTTTGAGGCTATGCCCCCTAGTTCTGCTTTCACCCGCCAGTGGAAACAACCTGCCCGCATCTATCCTATCTATTCCCTTCGTAAATTTGTACGTTTCTATAAGATCCCCCCGCATCCTTCTAAATTCCAGCGAGTACAGTCCCAGTCTACTCAACCTCTCCTCGTAATCCAACCCCTTCAGCACTGGGATTAACCTAGTGAATCTCCTCTGCACACCCTCCAGCGCCAGTACGTCCTTTCTCAGGTAAGGAGACCAAAACTGAACACAATACTCCAGGTGTGGCCTCATTAATACCTTATACAATTGCAGCAGAACCTCCCTCGTCTTAAACTCCACCCCTCTAGCAATGAAGGACAAAACTCCATTGGCCGTCTTAATCACCTGCTGCACCTGCACACCAACTTTTTGCGACTCGTGCACTAGCACACCCAGGTCTCTCTGCACAGCGGCATGTTTTAATATTTTATCATTTAAATAATAATCCCTTTTGCTGTTATTCCGACCAAAATGGATGACCTCACATTTGTCAACATTGTATTCCATCTGCCAGACCCTAGCCCATTCACTTAGCCTGTCCAAATCCCTCTGCAGACTTCCGGTATCCTCTGCACTTTTTGCTTCACCACTTATCTTCGTGTCGTCTGCAAACTTGGACACATTGCCCTTGGTCCCCAACTCCAAATCATCTGTGTAAATTGTGAGCAGTTGTGGGCCCAACAGGACAGTCCACATCAAACTCTATAATCCACTTTGGGGTTTCTAAGGGGCTGGGTTAGCACACAGGGCTAAATCGCTGGCTTTGAAAGCAGACCGAGGCAGGCCAGCAGCACGGTTCGATTGCCGTACCAGCCTCCCCGAACAGACGCCGGAATGTGGCGACTAGGGGCTTTTCGCAGTAACTTCATTTGAAGCCTACTTGTGACAATAAGCGGTTTTCATTTCAGTAAGTACATCCGCTTCTGTTGCCGGCCTGCAGACATGTCTTCCGCCCTCGTCCCTTTCCGCCGCCCCCAAGTTCTCTTCTATACCCCTCAATCTATTAACCCGTTTTCCATCATTACCCGTCACCTTAACGGCACATTATAGTGTGATCGCTATTGACGAGCTGCTCCCCCAATTCCCCGATCAGGTTTGGTTCAAACCCGTTGCTAGATCCAAAAGCAAATCCAACCTCCCCGCCCCGCCCCCCCCGCCGACCTCCCGTTGGAACACAAGAACTAGGTGGAGGAGGCCATTCGGCCCCTCGCGCCCGCTCCGTCATTCGCTACGATCGCGGCTGATCTCTCGTCCTCAACTCCACCGTCCCGCCCGTTCTCCATCAGCCTTCAACCCGTTACTAGTTAAACGTGTCCACCTCCTTAAATTTACGCAGCGTGCCGGCATCTACCGCACTCGGGGGGGTGGCGAATGCCACAGATTCGTCGCCACCCTCCGGGAGAAGTCATTTCTCCTCAACCCCTGTTCGAAATCTGCCGCCCCTTATCCGAAAACTGCGGCCTCGCGTCCGCGATGGAAGCTTTCGATCCACATCCGCTTCGTCAATACTTTTCATCGTCTTATAAGCCTCAGTTCGATCTCCGCTGGTTCTTCTGAACTCCTGGGAAAGTATAGGCCCACAATTGCTCAATCTCGCTTCGCAAGACAAACCCCTTCTTCTCTGGAACCAATCCCGCGAGCCTCCTCTGAACTGCCTGCATCGCCACGACACCTTTCCTGGAATAAGGAGACCAAAACTGCGGTGTACCACGGGGATCAGTGCCGGGTTCTCTGCTGTTTGTGATTTTTATCAATGACTCGGAGGAGGGGGCTGAAGGGGGGGGTCAGTAAATTTGCAGATGACCCCAAGATTGGTGGAGTAGTGGACGAGGAGGAGGGCTGTTGGGAGGCTGCAGTGAGACATTGATAGGATGCAGAGCTGGGCCGAGAAGCGGCAGATGGAGTTTAACCCTGATAAGCGCGAGGTGATTCATTTTGGTTGGACAAAATTGAACGCGGATTACAGGGTCAACGGCAGGGTCCTGAGGAATGTGGGGGAACAGAGAGATCTCGGGGTTCATGTCCACAGACCTCTGAAGGTTGCCACCCCAGTGGATAGAGCCGTGAAGAAGGCCTATAGTGTGTTAGCGTTTATTAACGGGGGGCTTGAGTTTAAGAGCCGCGGGGTTATGCTGCAACTGTACCGGACCCTGGTGAGACCACATTTGGAGTATTGCGTGCAATTCTGGTCACCTCGCTCGAGGAAGGATGTGGAAGCTTTGGAAAGGGGGCAGAGGAGATTTACCAGGATGCTGCCTGGATTGGAGGATAGGTCTTATGAGGAAAGGTTGAGGGATTGGAGGATAGGTCTTATGAGGAAAGGTTGAGGGAGCGAGGGCTTTTCTCTTTGGAGCGGAGGAGGATGAGAGGCGACTTAATAGAGGTTTATAAGATGATGAGGGGGATAGATAGAGTGGACTTTCAGAGACTATTTCCTCGGGTGGATGTAGCTGTCACAAGGGGGCATGACTATAAGGTTCAGGGTGGGAGATATAGGAGGGATGTCCGAGGTA
Source organism: Scyliorhinus torazame (assembly GCF_047496885.1). NCBI lineage: Eukaryota > Metazoa > Chordata > Chondrichthyes > Carcharhiniformes > Scyliorhinidae > Scyliorhinus > Scyliorhinus torazame. The sequence goes on along the minus strand of NW_027309206.1, from coordinate 27,749 downwards.
GGTTCTTTACTCAGAGAGTGGTTAGGGTGTGGAATGGACTGCCTGCTGTCCATTCCACTTGAGGAACTTTCAAGCGGTTATTGGATAGGGACATGGAGCACACCAGAATGACAGGCAGTGGGATAGCTTGATCTTGGTTTTGGACAAGGCTCGGCACAACATCGAGGGCCGAAGGGCCTGTTCTAGAACGTCGAATATTACAGCGCAGTACAGGCCCTTCGGCCCTCGATGTTGCGCCGACCTGTGAAACCACTCTAAAGCCCATCTACACTATTCCCTTATCGTCCAGATATCTATCCAATGACCATCTGAATGCCCTTAGGGTTAGGGTTAGGGTTAGAACATAGAACATTACAGCGCAGTACAGGCCCTTCGGCCCTCGATGTTGCGCCGACCTGTGTAACCACTCTAAAGCCCATCTATACTATTCCCTTATCGTCCAGATGTCTATCCAATGACCATCTGAATGCCCTTAGTGTTGGCGAGTCCACTACTGTTGCAGGCAGGGCATTCCACACCCTTACTACTCTCTGAGTAAAGACCCTACCTCTGACATCTGTCTTATATCTATCTCCCCTCAATTTAAAGCTATGTCCCCTCGTGCTAGACATCACCATCCAAGGAAAAAGGCTCTCACTGTCCACCCTATCCAATCCTCTGATCATCTTGTATGCCTCAATTAAGTCACCTCTTAACCTTCTTCTCTCGAACGAAAACAGCCTCAAGTCCCTCAGCCTTCCCTCATAAGATCTTCCCTCCAGACCAGGCAACATTCTGGTAAATCTCCTCTGCACCCTTTCCAATGCTTCCACATCCTTCCTATAATGCGGCGACCAGAACTGCACGCAATACTCCAAATGCGGCCGCACCAGAGTTTTGTACAGCTGCAACATGACCTCATGGCTCCGAAACTCAATCCCTCTACCAATAAAAGCTAACACACCGTACGCCTTCTTAACAACCCTCTTAACCTGGGTGGCAACTTTCAGGGATCTATGTACATGGACACCGAGATCTCTCTGCTCATCCACACTGCCAAGAATCTTACCATTAGCCCAGTACTCTGTCTTCCTGTTATTCCTTCCGAAATGAATCACCTCACACTTTTCTGCGTTAAACTCCATTTGCCACCTCTCAGCCCAGCTCTGCAGCTTATCTACGTCCCTCTGTAACTTGTAACATCCACTGTCCACAAGTCCACCGACTTTAGTGTCATCTGCAAATTTACTCACCCATCCTTCTACGCCCTCCTCCAGGTCATTTATAAAAATGACAAACAGTAGTTCTATGTTCTCCACTCGATTCCTTTCGCCCCAAGTGCTAAAATTCCATTTGCCTTCATTATTACCTGCTGTTCCTGCACGCTCGTTTCCGGCGACTCAATACCAGGCCGCCCAGCTCCCTCTGCATCGGAGCACCCCGAATTCTCGCCCCAATCAGGTAATAAGTTGCCTTCCCGTTTTTTCCCCGACTAGAACGCATGACCTCACACTTATCCACGTTAAACTCCATCTGCCCCATTTTGGCCCACTCTCCTCACCCATTAGAGAAGTTACAGAGGGACAGAGATAAGCCGCAGCGCTGGGCTGAGAGGTGGCAAATGCAGTTTAACGCAGAAAAGTGTGAGGTGATTCATTTTGGAAGGAATAACAGGAAGACAGAGTACTGGGCTAATGGTAAGATTCTTGGCAGTGTGGATGAGCAGAGAGATCTCGGTGTCCATGTACAGAGATCCCTGAAAGTTGCCACCCAGGTTGAGGGGGTTGTTAAGAAGGCGTACGGTGTGCTAGCTTTTATTGGTGGAGGGATTGAGTTTCGGAGCCATGAGGTCATGTTGCAGCTGTACAAACGTCTGGTGCGGCCGCATTTGGAGTATTGCGTGCAATTCTGGTCGCCGCATTATAGGAAGGATGTGGAAGCATTGGAAAGGGTGCAGAGGAGATTTACCAGGATGTTGCCTGGTATGGAGGGAAGATCTTCTGAGGAAAGGATGATGGACTTGAGGCTGTTTTCGTTAGAGAGAAGAAGGTTAAGAGGTGACTTAATTGAGGCATACAAGACGATCAGAGGATTGGATAGGGTGGACAGTGAGAGCCTTTTTCCTCGGATGGTGATGTCCAGCACGAGGGGACATCGCTTTAAATTGAGGGGAGATAGATATAGGACAGATGCCAGAGGTATGTTCTTTACTCAGAGAGTAGTAAGGGTGTGGAATGCCCTGCCTGCAACAGTAGTGGACTCGCCAACACTAAGGGCATTCAAATGGTAATTGGATAGACATATGGACGATAAGGGAATAGTGTAGATGGGCTTTAGAGTGGTTTCACAGGTCGGCGCAACATCGAGGGCCGAAGGGCCTGTACTGCGCTGTAATGTTCTATGTTCTAACCCTAACCCTAACCCTAAGGGCATTCAGATGGTCATTGGATAGACATATGGACGATAAGGGAATAGTGTAGATGGGCTTTAGAGTGGTTTCACAGGTCGGCGCAACATCGAGGGCCGAAGGGCCTGTACTGCGCTGTAATGTTCTATGTTCTAACCCTAACCCTAAGGGCATTCAGATGGTCATTGGATAGACATATGGACGATAAGGGAATAGTGTAGATGGGCTTTAGAGTGGTTTCACAGGTCGGCGCAACATCGAGGGCCGAAGGGCCTGTACTGCGCTGTAATGTTATATGTTCTAACCCTAACCCTAAGGGCATTCAGATGGTCATTGGATAGACATATGGACGATAAGGGAATAGTGTAGATGGGCTTTGGAGTGGTTTCACAGGTTGGCGCAACATTGAGGACCGAAGGGCCTGTACTGCGCTGTAATGTTCTACGTTCTAACCCTAACCCTAACCCTAAGGGCATTCAGATGGTCATTGGATAGACATATGGACGATAAGGGAATAGTGTAGATGGGCTTTAGAGTGGTTTCACAGGTCGGCGCAACATCGAGGGCCGAAGGGCCTGTACTGCGCTGTGATGTTATATGTTCTAACCCTAACCCTAACCCTAAGGGCATTCAAATGGTCATTGGATAGACATATGGACGATAAGGGAATAGTGTAGATGGGCTTTAGAGTGGTTTCACAGGTCGGCGCAACATCGAGGGCCGAAGGGCCTTTACTGCGCTGTAATATTCTATGTTCTAACCCTAACCCTAACCCTAAGGGCATTCAAATGGTCATTGGATAGACATATGGACGATAAGGGAATAGTGTAGATGGGGTTTAGAGTGGTTTCACAGGTCGGCGCAACATCGAGGGCCGAAGGGCCTGTACTGCGCTGTAATGTTCTATGTTCTAACCCTAACCCTAACCCTAAGGGCATTCAAATGGTCATTGGATAGACATATGGACGATAAGGGAATAGTGTAGATGGGCTTTAGAGTGGTTTCACAGGGTCGGCGCAACATCGAGGGCCGAAGGGCCTGTCCTGCGCTGTGATGTTCCACGTTCTACGTCTTGTCACATCTACGAAGAACTCCCTCCCTCCCTTTCCCGATTGAGCCCTTTTCCAATCCACTGGGACCGTGGGCCGGGGTGAAGCCAGGGACTTGCGCGCGCCGCCCCTCCTCCGCGATCTGGCGTCGCAATGTGGTTCGGCGCTCCCAGCTTCGGTTCCTCGCGCAGACCGATTCATCAGCCCCTTCGGCCCGACGGGGGGGGGGGGGGGGGGGGGGGATCGTTACCTCGTGCGTCTGCAGGACCTCCGCCTCCAGGCTCTTCAACTTCTTCTCCGTCTCCTTGGACTGCAGGGAGATCTCCTCCCGGGACGAGCGGGACTCGTCCAGCTCCCGAAGCAGGTCCTTCATCTGACTCTGAGGGAGCGAAGGACAGGCGGGCGGGGAGGAGGGGCACGGGGATTGTGGGAACGACACAAAGAGGGAGAGAGAGAGAGAGAGGTACTTCAGTTACACCCCAGTAAAGTGCCGAAATATTACAACACACCATCACCCCCCCGGTGCCAGTACTGAGGGAGCGCCGCACTGTCGGAGGGAGATGTCTATACTCTAGGATTTGAGCTCCATAATCCAGGCCGACACTCCCCCCGGTGCCAGTACTGAGGGAGCGCCGCACTGTCGGAGGGAGATGTCTATACTCTAGGATTTGAGCTCCATAATCCAGGCCCACACTCCCCCCGGTGCCAGTACTGAGGGAGCGCTGCACTGTCGGAGGGAGATGTCTATACTCTAGGATTTGAGCGCTATAATCCAGGCCGACACTCCCCCCGGTGCCAGTACTGAGGGAGCGCCGCACTGTCGGAGGGAGATGTCTATACTCTAGGATTTGAGCTCCATAATCCAGGCCCACACTCCCCCCGGTGCCAGTACTGAGGGAGCGCCGCACTGTCGGAGGGAGATGTCCATACTCTAGGATTTGAGCGCTACAATCCAGGCCCACACTCCCCCCGGTGCCAGTACTGAGGGAGCGCTGCACTGTCGGAGGGAGATGTCTATACTCTAGGATTTGAGCGCTATAATCCAGGCCGACACTCCCCCCGGTGCCAGTACTGAGGGAGCGCCGCACTGTCGGAGGGAGATGTCTATACTCTAGGATTTGAGCTCCATAATCCAGGCCCACACTCCCCCCGGTGCCAGTACTGAGGGAGCGCCGCACTGTCGGAGTTAGATGTCTATACTCTAGGATTTGAGCGCTATAATCCAGGCCCACACGCCCCCCGGTGCCAGTACTGAGGGAGCGCAGCACTGTCGGAGGGAGATGTCTATACTCTAGGATTTGAGCTCCATAATCCAGGCCCACACTCCCCCCGGTGCCAGTACTGAGGGAGCGCTGCACTGTCGGAGGGAGATGTCTATACTCTAGGATTTGAGCGCTATAATCCAGGCCCACACTCCCCCCGGTGCCAGTACTGAGGGAGCGCTGCACTGTCGGAGGGAGATGTCTATACTCTAGGATTTGAGCTCTATAATCCAGGCCGACACTCCCCCCGGTGCCAGTACTGACGGAGCGCCGCACTGTCGGAGGGAGATGTCTATACTCTAGGATTTGAGCTCCATAATCCAGGCCCACACTCCCCCCGGTGCCAGTACTGAGGGAGCGCCGCACTGTCGGAGGGAGATGTCTATACTCTAGGATTTGAGCTCCATAATCCAGGCCCACACTCCCCCCGGTGCCAGTACTGAGGGAGCGCAGCACTGTCGGAGGGAGATGTCTATACTCCAGGATTTGAGCTCCATAATCCAGGCCCACACTCCCCCCGGTGCCAGTACTGAGGGAGCGCTGCACTGTCGGAGGGAGATGTCTATACTCTAGGATTTGAGCGCTATAATCCAGGCCCACACTCCCCCCGGTGCCAGTACTGAGGGAGCGCTGCACTGTCGGAGGGAGATGTCTATACTCTAGGATTTGAGCTCCATAATCCAGGCCCACACTCCCCCCGGTGCCAGTACTGAGGGAGCGCTGCACTGTCGGAGGGAGATGTATATACTCTAGGATTTGAGCTCCATAATCCAGGCCCACACTCCCCCCGGTGCCAGTACTGAGGGAGCGCTGCACTGTCGGAGGGAGACGTCTATACTCTAGATTTGAGCTCCATAATCCAGGCCCACACTCCCCCCGGTGCCAGTGCTGAGGGAGCGCCGCACTGTCGGAGGGAGACGTCTATACTCTAGGATTTGAGCTCCATAATCCAGGCCGACACTCCCCCCGGTGCCAGTACTGAGGGAGCGCTGCACTGTCGGAGGGAGATGTATATACTCTAGGATTTGAGCGCTATAATCCAGGCCGACACTCCCCCCGGTGCCAGTACTGAGGGAGCGCTGCACTGTCGGAGGGAGATGTCTATACTCTAGGATTTGAGCTCCATAATCCAGGCCGACACTCCCCCCGGTGCCAGTACTGAGGGAGCGCTGCACTGTCGGAGGGAGATGTCTGTACTCTAGGATTTGAGCTCCATAATCCAGGCCGACACTCCCCCCGGTGCCAGTACTGAGGGAGCGCTGCACTGTCGGAGGGAGATGTCTATACTCTAGGATTTGAGCGCTATAATCCAGGCCGACACTCCCCCCGGTGCCAGTACTGAGGGAGCGCTGCACTGTCGGAGGGAGATGTCTATACTCTACGATTTGAGCGCTATAATCCAGGCCGACACTCCCCCCGGTGCCAGTACTGAGGGAGCGCTGCACTGTCGGAGGGAGATGTCTATACTCTAGGATTTGAGCGCTATAATCCAGGCCCACACTCCCCCCGGTGCCAGTACTGAGGGAGCGCTGCACTGTCGGGGGTAGATGTGTATACTCTAGGATTTGAGCTCCATAATCCAGGCTCACACTCCCCCCGGTGCCAGTACTGAGGGAGCGCCGCACTGTCGGAGGGAGATGTCTATACTCTAGGATTTGAGCCCCATAATCCCGGCCCACACTCCCCCCGGTGCCAGTACTGAGGGAGCGCCGTACTGTCGGAGGGAGATGTCTATGCTCTAGGATTTGAGCTCCATAACCCAGGCCGACACTCCCTCCGGTGCCAGTACTGAGGGAGCGCTGCACTGTCGGAGGGAGATGCCTATACTCTAGGATTTGAGCTCCATAATCCAGGCCGACACTCCCCCCGGTGCCAGTACTGAGGGAGCGCCGCACTGTCTGTGGGAGATGCCTATACTCTAGGATTTGAGCTCCATAATCCAGGCCGACACTCCCCCCGGTGCCAGTACTGAGGGAGCGCTGCACTGTCGGAGGTAGATGTCTATACTCTAGGATTTGAGCGCTATAATCCAGGCCGACACTCCCTCCGGTGCCAGTACTGAGGGAGCGCTGCACTGTCGGAGGGAGATGTATATACTCTAGGATTTGAGCTCCATAATCCAGGCCGACACTCCCCCCGGTGCCAGTACTGAGGGAGCGCTGCACTGTCGGAGGGAGATGTATATACTCTAGGATTTGAGCTCCATAATCCAGGCCCACACTCTCCCCGGTGCCAGTACTGAGGGAGCGCTGCACTGTCGGAGGGAGATGAATATACTCTAGGATTTGAGCTCCATAATCCAGGCCCACACTCTCCCCGGTGCCAGTACTGGGGGAGCGCTGTACTGTCGGGGGTAGATGTCTATACTCTAGGATTTGAGCTCCATAATCCAGACCCACACTCCCCCAGTGCTGAGGGAGCGCTGCACCTTCGGAGGTAGATGTCTATACTCTAGGATTTGAGCGCTATAATCCAGGCCCACACTCCCCCCGGTGCCAGTACTGAGGGAGCGCCGCACTGTCGGAGGTAGATGTCTATACTCTAGGATTTGAGCGCTATAATCCAGGCCCACACTCCCCCCGGTGCCAGTACTGAGGGAGCGCCACGCTGTCGGAGGTAGATGTCTATACTCTAGGATTTGAGCTCCATAATCCAGGCCCACACTCCCCCCGATGCCAGTACTGAGGGAGCGCCGCACTGTCGGAGTTAGATGTCTATACTCTAGGATTTGAGCGCTATAATCCAGGCCCACACTCCCCCCGGTGTCAGTACTGAGGGAGCGCTGCACTGTCGGAGGTAGATGTCTATACTCAAGGATTTGAGCACTATAATCCAGGCCCACACTCCCCCCGGTGCCAGTACTGAGGGAGCGCCGCACTGTCGGAGGTAGATGTCTATACTCTAGGATTTGAGCTCCATAATCCAGGCCCACACTTCTTCCGGTGCCAGTACTGAGGGAGCGCTGCACTGTCGGAGGGAGATGTATATACTCTAGGATTTGAGCTCCATAATCCAGGCCGACACTCCCCCCGGTGTCAGTACTGAGGGAGCGCTGCACTGTCGGAGGGAGATGTATATACTCTAGGATTTGAGCTCCATAATCCAGGACCACACTCTCCCCGGTGCCAGTACTGAGGGAGCGCCGTACTGTCGGAGGGAGATGTCTATACTCTAGGATTTGAGCTCCATAACCCAGGCCGACACTCCCCCCGGTGCCAGTACTGAGGGAGCGCTGCACTGTCGGAGGTAGATGTCTATACTCTAGGATTTGAGCGCTATAATCGAGGCCGACACTCCCCCCGGTGTCAGTACTGAGGGAGCGCCGCACTGTCGGAGGGAGATGTCTATACTCTAGGATTTGAGCTGCATAATCCAGGCCGACACTCCCCCCGGTGCCAGTACTGAGGGAGCGCCGCACTGTCGGAGGGAGATGTCTATACTCTAGGATTTGAGCTCTATAATCCAGGCCCACACTCCCCCCGGTGCCAGTACTGACGGAGCGCCGCACAGTCGGAGGGAGATGCCTATACTCTAGGATTTGAGCTCCATAATCCAGGCCGACACTCCCCCCGGTGCCAGTACTGAGGGAGCGCTGCACTGTCGGAGGGAGATGTCTATACTCTAGGATTTGAGCGCTATAATCCAGGCCGACACTCCCCCCGGTGCCAGTACTGAGGGAGCGCTGCACTGTCGGAGGGAGATGTCTATACTCTAGGATTTGAGCGCTATAATCCAGGCCCACACTCCCCCCGGTGCCAGTACTGAGGGAGCGCCGCACTGTCGGAGGGAGGTGTCTATACTCTAGGATTTGAGCTCCATAATCCAGGCCCACACTCCCCCCGGTGCCAGTACTGAGGGAGCGCTGCACTGTGGGAGGGAGATGTCTATACTCTAGGATTTGAGCGCTATAATCCAGGCCCACACTCCCCCCGGTGCCAGTACTGAGGGAGCGCTGCACTGTCGGAGGGAGGTGTCTATACTCTAGGATTTGAGCTCTATAATCCAGGCCGACACTGCCCCCGTGCCAGTACTGAGGGAGCGCCGCACTGTCGATGGGAGATGTATATACTCTAGGATTTGAGCTCCATAATCCAGGCCGACACTCCCCCCGGTGCCGGTACTGAGGGAGCGCCGCACTGTCGGAGGGAGATGTCTATACTCTAGGATTTGAGCTCCATAATCCAGGCCGACACTCCCCCCGGTGCCAGTACTGAGGGAGCACTGCACTGTCGGAGGGAGATGAATATACTCTCGGATTTGAGCTCCATAATCCAGGCCCACACTCTCCCCGGTGCCAGTACTGGGGGAGCGCTGTACTGTCGGGGGTAGATGTCTATACTCTAGGATTTGAGCTCCATAATCCAGACCCACACTCCCCCCGGTGCCAGTGCTGAGGGAGCGCTGCACCGTCGGAGGTAGATGTATACTCTAGGATTTGAGCGCAATAATCCAGGCCGACACTCCCCCCGGTGCCAGTGCTGAGGGAGCACTGCACTGTCGGAGGTAGATGTCTATACTCTAGGATTTGAGCGCTATAATCCAGGCCGACACTCCCCCCGGTGCCAGTACTGAGGGAGCGCCGCACTGTCGGAGGGAGATGTCTATACTCTAGGATTTGAGCGCTATAATCCAGGCCCACACTCCCCCCGGTGCCAGTACTGAGGGAGCGCCGCACTGTCGGAGGTAGATGTCTATACTCTAGGATTTGAGCTCCATAATCCAGGCCCACACTCCCCCCGATGCCAGTACTGAGGGAGCGCCGCACTGTCGGAGTTAGATGTCTATACTCTAGGATTTGAGCGCTATAATCCAGGCCCACACTCCCCCCGGTGCCAGTACTGAGGGAGCGCTGCACTGTCGGAGGTAGATGTCTATACTCTAGGATTTGAGCACTATAATCCAGGCCCACACTCCCCCCGGTGCCAGTACTGAGGGAGCGCCGCACTGTCGGAGGTAGATGTCTATACTCTCGGATTTGAGCTCCATAATCCAGGCCCACACTCCCCCCGGTGCCAGTACTGAGGGAGCGCTGCACTGTCGGAGGGAGATGTATATACTCTAGGATTTGAGCTCCATAATCCAGGCCGACACTCCCCCCAGTGTCAGTACTGAGGGAGCGCTGCACTGTCGGAGGGAGATGTATATACTCTAGGATTTGAGCTCCATAATCCAGGACCACACTCCCCCCGGTGCCAGTACTGAGGGAGCGCCGTACTGTCGGAGGGAGATGTCTATACTCGAGGATTTAAGATCCATAACCCAGGCCGACACTCCCCCCGGTGCCAGTACTGAGGGAGCGCCGCACTGTCGGAGGGAGATGCCTATACTCTAGGATTTGAGCTCCATAATCCAGGCCGACACTCCCCCCGGTGCCAGTACTGAGGGAGCGCTGCACTGTCGGAGGGAGATGTATATACTCGAGGATTTGAGCTCCAAAATCCAGGCCCACACTCCCCCCGGTGCCAGTACTGAGGGAGCGCTGCACTGTCGGAGGGAGATGTATATACTCTAGGATTTGAGCGCTATAATCCAGGCCGACACTCTCCCCGGTGCCAGTACTGAGGGAGCGCTGCACCGTCGGAGGGAGATGTCTATACTCTAGGATTTGAGCGCTATAATCCAGGCCCACACTCCCCCCGGTGCCAGTACTGAGGGAGCGCCGAACTGTCGGAGGTAGATGTCTATACTCTAGGATTTGAGCTCCATAATCCAGGCCCACACTCCCCCCGATGCCAGTACTGAGGGAGCGCCGCACTGTCGGAGTTAGATGTCTATACTCTAGGATTTGAGCGCAATAATCCAGGCCCAAACTCCCCCCGGTGCCAGTACTGAGGGAGCGCTGCACTGTCGGAGGTAGATGTCTATACTCTAGGATTTGAGCTCCATAACCAAGGCCCACACTCCCCCCGGTGCCAGAACTGAGGGAGCGCTGCACTGTCGGAGGGAGATGTATATACTCTAGGATTTGAGCTCCATAATCCAGGCCGACACTCCCCCCGGTGTCAGTACTGAGGGAGCGCTGCACTGTCGGATGGAGATGTATATACTCTAGGATTTGAGCTCCATAATCCAGGACCACACTCCCCCCGGTGCCAGTACTGAGGGAGCGCCGTACTGTCGGAGGGAGATGTCTATACTCTAGGATTTGAGCTCCATAACCAAGGCCGACACTCCCCCCGGTGCCAGTACTGAGGGAGCGCCGCACTGTCGGAGGGAGATGTCTATACTCTAGGATTTGAGCGCTATAATCCAGGCCGACACTCCCCCCGGTGTCAGTACTGAGGGAGCGCCGCACTGTCGGAGGGAGATGTCTGTACTCTAGGATTTGAGCTCCATAATCCAGGCCGACACTCCCCCCGGTGTCAGTACTGAGGGAGCGCCTCACTGTCGGAGGGAGGTGTCTATACCCTAGGATTTGAGCTCCATAATCCAGGCCGACACTCCCCCCGGTGCCAGTACTGAGGGAGCGCCGCACTGTCGGAGGGGCATGTCTATACTCTAGGATTTGAGCTCCATAATCCAGGCCGACACTCCCCCCGGTGCCAGTACTGAGGGAGCGCTGCACTGTCGGAGGGAGATGTATATACTCTAGGATTTGAGCGCTATAATCCAGGCCCACACTCCCCCCGGTGCCAGTACTGAGGGAGCGCCGCACTGTCGGAGGGAGATGTCTACACTCTAGGATTTGAGCTCCATAATCCAGGCCGACACTCCCCCCGGTGCCAGTACTGAGGGAGCGCCGCACTGTCGGAGGGAGATGTCTACACTCTAGGATTTGAGCTCCATAATCCAGGCCGACACTCCCCCCGGTGCCAGTACTGAGGGAGCGCTGCACTGTCGGAGGGAGATGTCTATACTCTAGGATTTGAGCACTATAATCCAGGCCCACACTCCCCCCGGTGCCAGTACTGAGGGAGCGCCGCACTGTCGGAGGTAGATGTCTATACTCTAGGATTTGAGCTCCATAATCCAGGCCCACACTTCTTCCGGTGCCAGTACTGAGGGAGCGCTGCACTGTCGGAGGGAGATGTATATACTCTAGGATTTGAGCTCCATAATCCAGGCCGACACTCCCCCCGGTGTCAGTACTGAGGGAGCGCTGCACTGTCGGAGGGAGATGTATATACTCTAGGATTTGAGCTCCATAATCCAGGACCACACTCTCCCCGGTGCCAGTACTGAGGGAGCGCCGTACTGTCGGAGGGAGATGTCTATACTCTAGGATTTGAGCTCCATAACCCAGGCCGACACTCCCCCCGGTGCCAGTACTGAGGGAGCGCTGCACTGTCGGAGGTAGATGTCTATACTCTAGGATTTGAGCGCTATAATCGAGGCCGACACTCCCCCCGGTGTCAGTACTGAGGGAGCGCCGCACTGTCGGAGGGAGATGTCTATACTCTAGGATTTGAGCTGCATAATCCAGGCCGACACTCCCCCCGGTGCCAGTACTGAGGGAGCGCCGCACTGTCGGAGGGAGATGTCTATACTCTAGGATTTGAGCTCTATAATCCAGGCCCACACTCCCCCCGGTGCCAGTACTGACGGAGCGCCGCACAGTCGGAGGGAGATGCCTATACTCTAGGATTTGAGCTCCATAATCCAGGCCGACACTCCCCCCGGTGCCAGTACTGAGGGAGCGCTGCACTGTCGGAGGGAGATGTCTATACTCTAGGATTTGAGCGCTATAATCCAGGCCGACACTCCCCCCGGTGCCAGTACTGAGGGAGCGCTGCACTGTCGGAGGGAGATGTCTATACTCTAGGATTTGAGCGCTATAATCCAGGCCCACACTCCCCCCGGTGCCAGTACTGAGGGAGCGCCGCACTGTCGGAGGGAGGTGTCTATACTCTAGGATTTGAGCTCCATAATCCAGGCCCACACTCCCCCCGGTGCCAGTACTGAGGGAGCGCTGCACTGTGGGAGGGAGATGTCTATACTCTAGGATTTGAGCGCTATAATCCAGGCCCACACTCCCCCCGGTGCCAGTACTGAGGGAGCGCTGCACTGTCGGAGGGAGGTGTCTATACTCTAGGATTTGAGCTCTATAATCCAGGCCGACACTGCCCCCGTGCCAGTACTGAGGGAGCGCCGCACTGTCGATGGGAGATGTATATACTCTAGGATTTGAGCTCCATAATCCAGGCCGACACTCCCCCCGGTGCCGGTACTGAGGGAGCGCCGCACTGTCGGAGGGAGATGTCTATACTCTAGGATTTGAGCTCCATAATCCAGGCCGACACTCCCCCCGGTGCCAGTACTGAGGGAGCACTGCACTGTCGGAGGGAGATGAATATACTCTCGGATTTGAGCTCCATAATCCAGGCCCACACTCTCCCCGGTGCCAGTACTGGGGGAGCGCTGTACTGTCGGGGGTAGATGTCTATACTCTAGGATTTGAGCTCCATAATCCAGACCCACACTCCCCCCGGTGCCAGTGCTGAGGGAGCGCTGCACCGTCGGAGGTAGATGTATACTCTAGGATTTGAGCGCAATAATCCAGGCCGACACTCCCCCCGGTGCCAGTGCTGAGGGAGCACTGCACTGTCGGAGGTAGATGTCTATACTCTAGGATTTGAGCGCTATAATCCAGGCCGACACTCCCCCCGGTGCCAGTACTGAGGGAGCGCCGCACTGTCGGAGGGAGATGTCTATACTCTAGGATTTGAGCGCTATAATCCAGGCCCACACTCCCCCCGGTGCCAGTACTGAGGGAGCGCCGCACTGTCGGAGGTAGATGTCTATACTCTAGGATTTGAGCTCCATAATCCAGGCCCACACTCCCCCCGATGCCAGTACTGAGGGAGCGCCGCACTGTCGGAGTTAGATGTCTATACTCTAGGATTTGAGCGCTATAATCCAGGCCCACACTCCCCCCGGTGCCAGTACTGAGGGAGCGCTGCACTGTCGGAGGTAGATGTCTATACTCTAGGATTTGAGCACTATAATCCAGGCCCACACTCCCCCCGGTGCCAGTACTGAGGGAGCGCCGCACTGTCGGAGGTAGATGTCTATACTCTCGGATTTGAGCTCCATAATCCAGGCCCACACTCCCCCCGGTGCCAGTACTGAGGGAGCGCTGCACTGTCGGAGGGAGATGTATATACTCTAGGATTTGAGCTCCATAATCCAGGCCGACACTCCCCCCAGTGTCAGTACTGAGGGAGCGCTGCACTGTCGGAGGGAGATGTATATACTCTAGGATTTGAGCTCCATAATCCAGGACCACACTCCCCCCGGTGCCAGTACTGAGGGAGCGCCGTACTGTCGGAGGGAGATGTCTATACTCGAGGATTTAAGATCCATAACCCAGGCCGACACTCCCCCCGGTGCCAGTACTGAGGGAGCGCCGCACTGTCGGAGGGAGATGCCTATACTCTAGGATTTGAGCTCCATAATCCAGGCCGACACTCCCCCCGGTGCCAGTACTGAGGGAGCGCTGCACTGTCGGAGGGAGATGTATATACTCGAGGATTTGAGCTCCAAAATCCAGGCCCACACTCCCCCCGGTGCCAGTACTGAGGGAGCGCTGCACTGTCGGAGGGAGATGTATATACTCTAGGATTTGAGCGCTATAATCCAGGCCGACACTCTCCCCGGTGCCAGTACTGAGGGAGCGCTGCACCGTCGGAGGGAGATGTCTATACTCTAGGATTTGAGCGCTATAATCCAGGCCCACACTCCCCCCGGTGCCAGTACTGAGGGAGCGCCGAACTGTCGGAGGTAGATGTCTATACTCTAGGATTTGAGCTCCATAATCCAGGCCCACACTCCCCCCGATGCCAGTACTGAGGGAGCGCCGCACTGTCGGAGTTAGATGTCTATACTCTAGGATTTGAGCGCAATAATCCAGGCCCAAACTCCCCCCGGTGCCAGTACTGAGGGAGCGCTGCACTGTCGGAGGTAGATGTCTATACTCTAGGATTTGAGCTCCATAACCAAGGCCCACACTCCCCCCGGTGCCAGAACTGAGGGAGCGCTGCACTGTCGGAGGGAGATGTATATACTCTAGGATTTGAGCTCCATAATCCAGGCCGACACTCCCCCCGGTGTCAGTACTGAGGGAGCGCTGCACTGTCGGATGGAGATGTATATACTCTAGGATTTGAGCTCCATAATCCAGGACCACACTCCCCCCGGTGCCAGTACTGAGGGAGCGCCGTACTGTCGGAGGGAGATGTCTATACTCTAGGATTTGAGCTCCATAACCAAGGCCGACACTCCCCCCGGTGCCAGTACTGAGGGAGCGCCGCACTGTCGGAGGGAGATGTCTATACTCTAGGATTTGAGCGCTATAATCCAGGCCGACACTCCCCCCGGTGTCAGTACTGAGGGAGCGCCGCACTGTCGGAGGGAGATGTCTGTACTCTAGGATTTGAGCTCCATAATCCAGGCCGACACTCCCCCCGGTGTCAGTACTGAGGGAGCGCCTCACTGTCGGAGGGAGGTGTCTATACCCTAGGATTTGAGCTCCATAATCCAGGCCGACACTCCCCCCGGTGCCAGTACTGAGGGAGCGCCGCACTGTCGGAGGGGCATGTCTATACTCTAGGATTTGAGCTCCATAATCCAGGCCGACACTCCCCCCGGTGCCAGTACTGAGGGAGCGCTGCACTGTCGGAGGGAGATGTATATACTCTAGGATTTGAGCGCTATAATCCAGGCCCACACTCCCCCCGGTGCCAGTACTGAGGGAGCGCCGCACTGTCGGAGGGAGATGTCTACACTCTAGGATTTGAGCTCCATAATCCAGGCCGACACTCCCCCCGGTGCCAGTACTGAGGGAGCGCCGCACTGTCGGAGGGAGATGTCTACACTCTAGGATTTGAGCTCCATAATCCAGGCCGACACTCCCCCCGGTGCCAGTACTGAGGGAGCGCTGCACTGTCGGAGGGAGATGTCTATACTCTAGGATTTGAGCGCTATAATCCAGGCCGACACTCCCCCCGGTGCCAGTACTGAGGGAGCGTTGCACTGTCGGAGGGAGATGTTTATACTCTAGGATTTGAGCGCTATAATCCAGGCCCACACTCCCCCCCCGGTGCCAGTACTGAGGGAGCGCTGCACTGTCTGTGGGAGATGTCTATACTCTAGGATTTGAGCTCCATAATCCAGGCCGACACTCCCCCCGGTGCCAGTACTGAGGGAGCGCTGCACTGTCGGAGGGAGATGAATATACTCTAGGATTTGAGCTCCATAATCCAGGCACACACTCTCCCCGGTGCCAGTACTGGGGGAGCGCTGTACTGTCGGGGGTAGATGTCTATACTCTAGGATTTGAGCTCCATAATCCAGACCCACACTCCCCCAGTGCTGAGGGAGCGCCGCACTGTCGGAGGGAGATGTCTATACTCTAGGATTTGAGCGCTATAATCCAGTCCGACACTCCCCCCGGTGTCAGTACTGAGGGAGCGCCGCACTGTCGGAGGGAGATGTCTATACTCTAGGATTTGAGCTGCATAATCCAGGCCGACACTCCCCCCGGTGCCAGTACTGAGGGAGCGCCGCACTGTCGGAGGGAGATGTCTATACTCTAGGATTTGAGCTCTATAATCCAGGCCCACACTCCCCCCGGTGCCAGTACTGACGGAGCGCCGCACTGTCGGAGGGAGATGCCTATACTCTAGGATTTGAGCTCCATAATCCAGGCCGACACTCCCCCCGGTGCCAGTACTGAGGGAGCGCTGCACTGTCGGAGGGAGATGTCTATACTCTAGGATTTGAGCGCTATAATCCAGGCCGACACTCCCCCCGGTGCCAGTACTGAGGGAGCGCTGCACTGTCGGAGGGAGATGTCTATACTCTAGGATTTGAGTGCTATAATCCAGGCCCACACTCCCCCCGGTGCCAGTACTGAGGGAGCGCCGCACTGTCGGAGGGAGGTGTCTATACTCTAGGATTTGAGCTCCATAATCCAGGCCCACACTCCCCCCGGTGCCAGTACTGAGGGAGCGCTGCACTGTCGGAGGGAGATGTCTATACTCTAGGATTTGAGCGCTATAATCCAGGCCGACACTCCCCCCGGTGCCAGTACTGAGGGAGCGCTGCACTGTCGGAGGTAGATGTCTATACTCTAGGATTTGAGCACTATAATCCAGGCCCACACTCCCCCCGGTGCCAGTACTGAGGGAGCGCCGCACTGTCGGAGGTAGATGTCTATACTCTCGGATTTGAGCTCCATAATCCAGGCCCACACTCCCCCCGGTGCCAGTACTGAGGGAGCGCTGCACTGTCGGAGGGAGATGTATATACTCTAGGATTTGAGCTCCATAATCCAGGCCGACACTCCCCCCAGTGTCAGTACTGAGGGAGCGCTGCACTGTCGGAGGGAGATGTATATACTCTAGGATTTGAGCTCCATAATCCAGGACCACACTCCCCCCGGTGCCAGTACTGAGGGAGCGCCGTACTGTCGGAGGGAGATGTCTATACTCGAGGATTTAAGATCCATAACCCAGGCCGACACTCCCCCCGGTGCCAGTACTGAGGGAGCGCCGCACTGTCGGAGGGAGATGCCTATACTCTAGGATTTGAGCTCCATAATCCAGGCCGACACTCCCCCCGGTGCCAGTACTGAGGGAGCGCTGCACTGTCGGAGGGAGATGTATATACTCGAGGATTTGAGCTCCAAAATCCAGGCCCACACTCCCCCCGGTGCCAGTACTGAGGGAGCGCTGCACTGTCGGAGGGAGATGTATATACTCTAGGATTTGAGCGCTATAATCCAGGCCGACACTCTCCCCGGTGCCAGTACTGAGGGAGCGCTGCACCGTCGGAGGGAGATGTCTATACTCTAGGATTTGAGCGCTATAATCCAGGCCCACACTCCCCCCGGTGCCAGTACTGAGGGAGCGCCGAACTGTCGGAGGTAGATGTCTATACTCTAGGATTTGAGCTCCATAATCCAGGCCCACACTCCCCCCGATGCCAGTACTGAGGGAGCGCCGCACTGTCGGAGTTAGATGTCTATACTCTAGGATTTGAGCGCAATAATCCAGGCCCAAACTCCCCCCGGTGCCAGTACTGAGGGAGCGCTGCACTGTCGGAGGTAGATGTCTATACTCTAGGATTTGAGCTCCATAACCAAGGCCCACACTCCCCCCGGTGCCAGAACTGAGGGAGCGCTGCACTGTCGGAGGGAGATGTATATACTCTAGGATTTGAGCTCCATAATCCAGGCCGACACTCCCCCCGGTGTCAGTACTGAGGGAGCGCTGCACTGTCGGATGGAGATGTATATACTCTAGGATTTGAGCTCCATAATCCAGGACCACACTCCCCCCGGTGCCAGTACTGAGGGAGCGCCGTACTGTCGGAGGGAGATGTCTATACTCTAGGATTTGAGCTCCATAACCAAGGCCGACACTCCCCCCGGTGCCAGTACTGAGGGAGCGCCGCACTGTCGGAGGGAGATGTCTATACTCTAGGATTTGAGCGCTATAATCCAGGCCGACACTCCCCCCGGTGTCAGTACTGAGGGAGCGCCGCACTGTCGGAGGGAGATGTCTGTACTCTAGGATTTGAGCTCCATAATCCAGGCCGACACTCCCCCCGGTGTCAGTACTGAGGGAGCGCCTCACTGTCGGAGGGAGGTGTCTATACCCTAGGATTTGAGCTCCATAATCCAGGCCGACACTCCCCCCGGTGCCAGTACTGAGGGAGCGCCGCACTGTCGGAGGGGCATGTCTATACTCTAGGATTTGAGCTCCATAATCCAGGCCGACACTCCCCCCGGTGCCAGTACTGAGGGAGCGCTGCACTGTCGGAGGGAGATGTATATACTCTAGGATTTGAGCGCTATAATCCAGGCCCACACTCCCCCCGGTGCCAGTACTGAGGGAGCGCCGCACTGTCGGAGGGAGATGTCTACACTCTAGGATTTGAGCTCCATAATCCAGGCCGACACTCCCCCCGGTGCCAGTACTGAGGGAGCGCCGCACTGTCGGAGGGAGATGTCTACACTCTAGGATTTGAGCTCCATAATCCAGGCCGACACTCCCCCCGGTGCCAGTACTGAGGGAGCGCTGCACTGTCGGAGGGAGATGTCTATACTCTAGGATTTGAGCGCTATAATCCAGGCCGACACTCCCCCCGGTGCCAGTACTGAGGGAGCGTTGCACTGTCGGAGGGAGATGTTTATACTCTAGGATTTGAGCGCTATAATCCAGGCCCACACTCCCCCCCCGGTGCCAGTACTGAGGGAGCGCTGCACTGTCTGTGGGAGATGTCTATACTCTAGGATTTGAGCTCCATAATCCAGGCCGACACTCCCCCGGTGCCAGTACTGAGGGAGCGCTGCACTGTCGGAGGGAGATGAATATACTCTAGGATTTGAGCTCCATAATCCAGGCACACACTCTCCCCGGTGCCAGTACTGGGGGAGCGCTGTACTGTCGGGGGTAGATGTCTATACTCTAGGATTTGAGCTCCATAATCCAGACCCACACTCCCCCAGTGCTGAGGGAGCGCCGCACTGTCGGAGGGAGATGTCTATACTCTAGGATTTGAGCGCTATAATCCAGTCCGACACTCCCCCCGGTGTCAGTACTGAGGGAGCGCCGCACTGTCGGAGGGAGATGTCTATACTCTAGGATTTGAGCTGCATAATCCAGGCCGACACTCCCCCCGGTGCCAGTACTGAGGGAGCGCCGCACTGTCGGAGGGAGATGTCTATACTCTAGGATTTGAGCTCTATAATCCAGGCCCACACTCCCCCCGGTGCCAGTACTGACGGAGCGCCGCACTGTCGGAGGGAGATGCCTATACTCTAGGATTTGAGCTCCATAATCCAGGCCGACACTCCCCCCGGTGCCAGTACTGAGGGAGCGCTGCACTGTCGGAGGGAGATGTCTATACTCTAGGATTTGAGCGCTATAATCCAGGCCGACACTCCCCCCGGTGCCAGTACTGAGGGAGCGCTGCACTGTCGGAGGGAGATGTCTATACTCTAGGATTTGAGTGCTATAATCCAGGCCCACACTCCCCCCGGTGCCAGTACTGAGGGAGCGCCGCACTGTCGGAGGGAGGTGTCTATACTCTAGGATTTGAGCTCCATAATCCAGGCCCACACTCCCCCCGGTGCCAGTACTGAGGGAGCGCTGCACTGTCGGAGGGAGATGTCTATACTCTAGGATTTGAGCGCTATAATCCAGGCCGACACTCCCCCCGGTGCCAGTACTGAGGGAGCGCTGCACTGTCGGAGGGAGATGTATATACTCTAGGATTTGAGCTCCATAATCCAGGCCCACACTCCCCCCGGTGCCAGTACTGAGGGAGCGCTGCACTGTCGGAGGGAGATGTATGTACTCTAGGATTTGAGCGCTATAATCCAGGCCAACGATCCCCCCGGTGCCAGTACTGAGGGAGCGCTGCACTGTCGGAGGTAGATGTCTATACTCTAGGATTTGAGCTCCATAATCCAGGCCCACACTCCCCCCGGTGCCAGTACTGAGGGAACGCTGCACTGTCGGAGGGAGATGTATATACTCTAGGATTTGAGCTCCATAATCCAGGCCGACACTCCCCCCGGTGCCAGTACTGAGGGAGCGCTGCACTGTTGGAGGTAGATGTCTATACTCTAGGATTTGAGCTCCATAATCCAGGCCCACACTCCCCCCGGTGCCAGTACTGAGGGAACGCTGCACTGTCGGAC
The DNA here is from genome assembly GCF_047496885.1 of Scyliorhinus torazame. NCBI lineage: Eukaryota > Metazoa > Chordata > Chondrichthyes > Carcharhiniformes > Scyliorhinidae > Scyliorhinus > Scyliorhinus torazame. The sequence goes on along the minus strand of NW_027309206.1, from coordinate 7,403 downwards.
GGAGATGTATATACTCTAGGATTTGAGCGCTATAATCCAGGCCGACACTCTCCCCGGTGCCAGTACTGAGGGAGCGCTGCACTGTCGGAGGGAGATGAATATACTCTAGGATTTGAGCTCCATAATCCAGGCCCACACTCCCCCCGGTGCCAGTACTGAGGGAGCGCTGCACCGTCAGAGGTAGATGTCTATACTCTAGGATTTGAGCGCTATAATCCAGGCCGACACTCCCCCCGGTGCCAGTACTGAGGGAGCGCCGCACTGTCGGAGGGAGATGTCTATACTCTCGGATTTGAGCGCTATAATCCAGGCCCACACTCCCCCCGGTGCCAGTACTGAGGGAGCGCCGAACTATCGGAGGTAGATGTCTATTCTCTAGGATTTGAGCTCCATAATCCAGGCCCACACTCCCCCCGATGCCAGTACTGAGGGAGCGCTGCACTGTCGGAGGGAGATGTCTATACTCTAGGATTTGAGCACTATAATCCAGGCCCACACTCCCCCCGGTGCCAGTACTGAGGGAGCGCCGCACTGTCGGAGGTAGATGTCTATACTCTAGGATTTGAGTGCTATAATCCAGGCCCACACTCCCCCCGGTGCCAGTACTGAGGGAGCGCCGCACTGTCGGAGGTAGATGTATATACTCTAGGATTTGAGCACTATAATCCAGGCCCACACTCCCCCCGGTGCCAGTACTGAGGGAGCGCTGCACTGTCGGAGGTAGATGTCTATACTCTAGGATTTGAGCACTATAATCCAGGCCCACACTCCCCCCGGTGCCAGTACTGAGGGAGCGCCGCACTGTCGGAGGGAGATGTCTATACTCTAGGATTTGAGCGCTATAATCCAGGCCCACACTCCCACCTTTGCCAGTACTGAGGGAGCGCTGCACTGTCGGAGGTAGATGTCTATACTCTAGGATTTGAGCACTATAATCCAGGCCCACACTCCCCCCGGTGCCAGTACTGAGGGAGCGCCGCACTGTCGGAGGTAGATGTATATACTCTAGGATTTGAGCGCTATAATCCAGGCCGACACTCCCCCCGGTGCCAGTACTGAGGGAGCGCCGCACTGTCGGAGGTAGATGTCTATACTCTAGGATTTGAGCGCTATAATCCAGGCCCACACTCCACCCGGTGCCAGTACTGAGGGAGAGCTGCACTGTCGGAGGGAGATGTCTATACTCTAGGATTTGAGCGCTATAATCCAGGCCGACACTCCTCCCGGTGCCAGTACTGTGGGAGCGCCGCACTGTCGGAGGTAGATGTCTATACTCTAGGATTTGAGCTCCATAATCCAGGCCCACACTCTCTCCGGTGCCCAGTACTGAGGGAGCGCTGCACTGTCGGAGGGAGATGTCTATACTCTAGGATTTGAGCGCTATAATCCAGGCCGACACTCCCCCCGGGTGCCAGTACTGAGGGAGCGCTGCACTGTCGGAGGGAGAAGTCTATACTCTAGGATTTGAGCGCTATAATCCAGGCCCACACTCCCCGCCCCGGTGCCAGTACTGAGGGAGCGCCGCACTGTCGGAGGGAGATGTCTATACTCGAGGATTTGAGCTCCATAATCCAGGCCCACACTCCCCCCGGTGTCAATACTGAGGGAGCGCCGCACTGTCGGAGGGAGATGTCTATACTCGAGGATTTGAGCTCCATAATCCAGGCCCACACTCTCTCCGGTGGCTGGGGAAATCCGGCCCTGCACCCCCCCCCCCGGGGCCCGCGCTCCCTTCGCGCCGCGCTGACCTGCAGGCGCCGGAGCTGCCGGAGGGCCTCGTCTCTCCCCTTGTTGGCGACGTCAACGTGGGCCTCCCGGTCCTTCAGCTCCATCTCCAGCTTCTTGCGGGAGCCCACGGCTCCGGTCCGCTGCTTCCTCTCGTCCTCCAGCTCCATCTCCAGCTCCCGGACCTGAGCAGGGGGGGGTGGGGGGGGGGGTAGAGAGAGAGCAAAGCAGTCAAGGCCCGAGGCCTAACCTCCAACGCCTAACCCGGGCCCAGGCTCCAAGGGCGGGCATCAACTGTCGCCCCGCCCCCAACCGCCACACCCCCCAGAGCGCAGTCCCATAGCGCCACCCTCTCCCCCCCCCCCCCCAATAACTCTGCAGATTCCCTCCCCTCTAATCCCCCCACAGATCGGTAGATGGTTCGGTGCAGCTCCCTTAGCTTTTCAGCCCATCATCTAGCTCGCGCTCCCATCAATCACTGCCTTCAAATGATCGACGGGCCCAGCTCTGCCCCCACGGCGGAAGCGACGATCGCCCCCCCCCCCCCCCCCCCCCCCACACGGGGGCCAGGCGATGACCATCCGCGACGAGAGACGATGTCACCGTACAATGGCATCACCATCAATCCCCCACGGATCCCCCACACATCCTGATCAGAAACTGAGCCGGACCCGGCCG
>NW_027309205.1:0-46955 GCF_047496885.1 Scyliorhinus torazame | reverse complement strand
CTCTGTGTCCCTCGCTCTCTCTGTGTCCCTCGCTCTCTCTGTGTCCCTGGCTTTGTCTGTGTCACTCGCTCTCTCTGTGTGTCCCTCGCTCTCTGTGCCCCTCGCTCTCTGTGCCCCTCGCTCTCTGTGCCCCTCGCTCTCTCTGTGCCCCTCGCTCTCTGTGTCCCTCACTCTCTCTATGTCCATCCCTTTCTGTGTGTCCCTCACTCTCTCTGTGTCCCTCGCTCTCTCTGTGTCCCTCGATCTCTCTGTGTCCCTCACTCTCTGTGCCCCTCGCTCTCTCTGTGTCCCTCGCTCTCTCTGTGTCCCTGGCTTTGTCTGTGTCACTCGCTCTCTCTTTGTGTCCTTCGCTCTCTGTGCCCCTCGCTCTCCCTGTCCCTCGCTCTCTGTGTCCCTTGCTCTCTATGTGTCCCTCGCTCTCTCTGTGTCCCTGGCTTTGTCTGTGTCACTCGCTCCCTCTGTGTGTCCCTCGCTCTCTGTGCCCCTCGCTCTCTGTGCCCCTCGCTCTCTCTGTGTCCCTCGCTCTCTCGGTGTCCCTCACTCTCTCTGTGTCCCTCTCTTTCTGTGTGTCCCTCGCTCTCTCTGTGTCCCTGGCTTTGTCTGTGTCCCTCGCTCTCTCTGTGTCCCTCGCTCTCTGTGTCCCTCACTTTCTGTGTGTCCCTCGCTCTCTCTGTGTCCCTCACTCTCTCTGTGTCCCTCCCTTTCTGTGTGTCCCTCGCTCTCTCTGTGTCCGTCACTCTCTCTGTGTCCCTCCCTTTCTGTGTGTCCCTCGCTCTCTCTGTGTCCCTCACTCTATCTATGTCCCTCCCTTTCGGCGTGTCCCTCGTTCTCTGTGTCCCTGGCTTTGTCTGTGTCCCTCGCTCTCTGTGTCCCTCACTCTCTGTGTCCCTCACTCTCTGGGTCCCTTGCTCTCTCTGTGTCCCTCACTTTCTGTGTCCCTCGCTCTCGCTGTGTCCCTCGCTCTCGCTGTGTCCCTCGCTCTCTCTGTGTCCCTCGCTCTCTCTGTGTCCCTCTCCCTCCATGTGTCCCTCTCCCTCCATGTGTCCCCCTCTCTTTGTCTCTCTCGCTGTGTCCCACTCTCTCCCTCTGTCCCACTCTCTCTCGCTGCGTTCCTCACCGTCCTTCTCTCTCAGTCCCTCTCACCCTGTGTCCCTCTTTCTCTGTGTCCCTCATTCTCTGTGTCCCTGTCTCTCTGTCTCTCTCTCAGTGCCCCTCTCTCTCTCTGTCCCTCTCTCTCTGTCCATCGCTGTCTGTGTCCCTCGCTCTCTCTGTGTCCCTCACTCTCTCTGTGTCCCTCCCTTTCTGTGTGTCCCTCGCTCTCTCTGTGTCCCTCGCTCTCTGTGTCCCTCCCTTTCTGTGTGTCCCTCGGTCTCTCTGTGTCCCTCGCTCTCTGTGTCCCTCGCTCTCTGTGTCCCTCACTCTATGTGCCCCTCGCTCTCTCTGTGTTCCTCGCTCTCTCTGTGTCCCTCACTCTCTGTGCCCCTCGCTCTCTCTGTGTCACTCGCTCTCTCTGTGTGTCCCTCGCTCTTTGTGCCCCTCGCTCTCTGTGTTCCTCGCTCTCTGTGTCCCTCGCTCTCTGTGCCCTTCGCTCTCTGTGTCCCTCGCTCTGTCTGTGTCCCTCACTCTCTGTGCCCCTCGCTCTCTCTGCGTCCCTCGCTCTCTCTGTGTCCCTGGCTTTGTCTGTGTCACTCGCTCTCTCTTTGTGTCCCTCGCTCTCTGTGCCCCTCGCTCTCTGTGTCCCTCTTTCTCTGTGTCCCTCGCTCTCTCTGTGTGCCCCTCGCTCTCTGTGTCCCTCGCTCTGTCTGTGTCCCTCGCTCTCTGTGTGTCCCTCGCTCTCTCTGTGACCCTGGCTTTGTCTGTGTCACTCGCTCTCTCTGTGTGTCCCTCGCTCTCTGTGCCCCTCGCTCTCTGTGCCCCTCGCTCTCTGTGTCCCTTGCTCTCTCTGTGTCCCTGGCTTTCTCTGTGTCCCTCGCTCTCTCTGTGTCCCTGGCTCTCTCTGTGTCCCTGGCTTTCTCTGTGTCCCTCGCTCTCTATGTGTCCCTCGCTCTCTCTGTGTCCCTGGCTTTGTCTGTGTCACTCGCTCTCTCTGTGTGTCCCTCGCTCTCTGTGCCCCTCGCTCTCTGTGCCCCTCGCTCTCTGTGTCCCTTGCTCTCTCTGTGTCCCTGGCTTTCTCTGTGTCCCTCGCTTTCTCTGTGTCCCTCGCTCTCTCTGTCCCTGGCTTTGTCTGTGTCACTCGCTCTCTCTGTGTGTCCCTCGCTCTCTGTGCCCCTCGCTCTCTGTGCCCCTCGCTCTCTCTGTGCCCCTCGCTCTCTTTGTCCCTCGCTCTCTGTGTCCCTCGCTCTCCGTGCCCCTCGCTCTCTGTGTCCCTCACTCTCTCTGTGTCCCTCCCTTTCTGTGTGTCCCTCACTCTCTCTGTGTCCCTCGCTCTCTCTGTTTCCCTCGGTCTGTGTCCCTCGCTCTCTCTGTGTCCCTCACTCTCTGTGTCCCTCGCACTCTCTGTGTCCCTCGCTCTCTCTGTGTCCCTGGCTTTGTCTGTGTCCCTTGCTCTCTCTGTGTGTCCCTCGCTCTCTGTGACCCTCGCTCTCTGTGTCCCTCGCTCTCTGTGTCCCTTGCTCTCTCTGTGTCCTTCGCTCTCTCTGTGTCCCTGGCTTTCTCTGTGTCACTCGCTCTCTCTTTGTGTCCCTCACTCTCTGTGCCCCTCGCTCTCTGTGTCCCTCGCTCTCTGTGACCCTCGCTCTGGCTGTGTCCCTCGCTCTCGCTGTGTCCATCGCTCTCTGTGTCCCTCGCTCTCTGTGTCTCTCGCTCTCTGTGTCCCTGGCTCTCTGAGTCCCTCGCTCTCTGTGTCCCTCGCTCTCGCTGTGTCCCTCTCCCTCCATGTGTCCCTCGCTCTCTCTGCGTCCCTCGCTCTCTCTGTGTCTCTTGCTCTCTCTGTGTCCCTCTCCCTCCATGTGTCCCTCTCCCTCCATGTGTCCCTCTCCCTCCATGTGTCCCTCGCTCTCTCTGTGTCCCTCGCGCTCTCTGTGTCCCTCACTCTCTGTGTCCCTCACTCTCTCTGGGTGCCTTGCTCTCTCTGTGTCCCTCACTCTCTGTGTCCCTCGCTCTCTCTGTGTCCCTCGCTCTCGCTGTGTCCCTCGCTCTCGCTGTGTCCCTCGCTCTCTCTGTGTCCCTCTCCCTCCATGTGTCCCTCTCCCTCCATGTGTCCCCCTCTCTTTGTCTCTCTCGCTGTGTCCCACTCTCTCCCTCTGTCCCACCCTCTCTCGCTGCGTTCCTCACTGTCATTCTCTCTCAGTCCCTCTCACTCTGTGTCCCTCTTTCTCTGTGTCCCTCATTCTCTGTGTCCCTGTCTCTCTGTCTCTCTCTCAATGCCCCTTTCTCTCTGTGTCCCTCTCTCTCTGCCCATCGCTCTCTGTGTCCGTCGTGCTCTCTGTGTCCCTCGCGCTCTCTGTGTCCCTCCCTTTCTGTGTGTCCCTCGCTCTCTCTGTGTCCCTCGCTCTCTGTGTCCCTCGCTCTCGGTGTCCCTCACTCTATGTGCCCCTCGCTCTCTCTGTGTCCCTCGCTCTCTCTGTGTCCCTCACTCTCTGTGCCCCTCGCTCTCTCTGTGTCCCTCGCTCTCTCTGTGTGTCCCTCGCTCTCTGTGCCCCTCGCTCTCTGTGTCCCTCGCTCTCTCTGTGTTCCTCGCTCTCTCTGTGTCCCTCGCTCTCTCTGTGCCCCTCGCTCTCTCTGTGTCCCTCACTCTCTCTGTGTCCCCGCTCTCTCTGTGTCCCTCGCTCTCTCTGTGTCCCTCACTCTCTCTGTGTCCCTCCCTTTCTGTGTGTCCCTCGCTCTCTCTGTGTCCCTCGCACTCTGTGTCCCTCGCTCTCTGTGTCCCTCACTCTATGTGCCCCTCGCTCTCTCTGTGTTCCTCGCTCTCTCTGTGTCCCTCACTCTCTGTGCCCCTCGCTATCTCTGTGTCACTCGCTCTCTCTGTGTGTCCCTCGCTCTTTGTGCCCCTCGCTCTCTGTGTTCCTCGCTCTCTGTGTCCCTCGCTCTCTGTGCCCTTCGCTCTCTGTGTCCCTCGCTCTCTCTGTGTCCCTGGCTTTGTCTGTGTCACTCGCTCTCTCTGTGTGTCCCTCGCTCTCTGTGCCCCTCGCTCTCTGTGCCCCTCGCTCTCTCTGTGCCCCTCGCTCTCTTTGTCCCTCACTCTCTGTGTCCCTCGCTCTCTGTGCCCCTCGCTCTCTGTGTCCCTCACTCTCTCTGTGTCCCTCCCTTTCTGTGTGTCCCACACTCTCTCTGTGTCCCTCGCTCTCTCTGTTTCCCTCGGTCTGTGTCCCTCGCTCTCTCTGTGTCCCTCACTCTCTGTGTCCCTCGCTCTCTCTGTGTCCCTCGCTCTCTCTGTGTCCCTGGCTTTGTCTGTGTCCCTTGCTCTCTCTGTGTGTCCCTCGCTCTCTGTGACCCACGCTCTCTGTGTCCCTCGCTCTCTGTGTCCCTCGCTCTCTGTGTCCCTCGCTCTCTGTGTCCCTCGCTCTCTCTGTGTCCTTCGCTCTCTCTGTGTCCCTGGCTTTCTCTGTGTCATTCGCTCTCTCTTTGTGTCCCTCACTCTCTGTGCCCCTCGCTCTCTGTGTCCCTCGCTCTCTGTGACCCTCGCTCTCGCTGTGTCCCTCGCTCTCTGCGTGTCCCTCGCTCTCTGTGTGCCCCTCGCTCTCTGTGTGTCCATCGCTCTCTGTGTCCCTCGCTCTCTGTGTCCCTCGCTCTCTGTGTCCCTGGCTCTCTGTGTCCCTCGCTCTCAGTGTCCCTCGCTCTCGTTGTGTCCCTCTCCCTCCATGTGTCCCTCGCTCTCTCTGCGTCCCTCGCTCTCTCTGTGTCTCTTGCTCTCTCTGTGTCCCTCTCCCTCCATGTGTCCCTCTCCCTCCATGTGTCCCTCGCTCTCTCTGTGTCCCTCGCGCTCTCTGTGTCCCTCACTCTCTGTGTCCCTCACTCTCTCTGGGTGCCTTGCTCTCTCTGTGTCCCTCACTCTCTGTGTCCCTCGCTCTCTCTGTGTCCCTCGCTCTCGCTGTGTCCCTCGCTCTCGCTGTGTCCCTCGCTCTCTCTGTGTCCCTCGCTCTCTCTGTGTCCCTCTCCCTCCATGTGTCCCTCTCCCTCCATGTGTCCCCCTCTCTTTGTCTCTCTCGCTGTGTCCCACTCTCTCCCTCTGTCCCACTCTCTCTCGCTGCGTTCCTCACTGTCCTCTCTCAGTCCCTCTCACTCTGTGTCCCTCTTTCTCTGTGTCCCTCATTCTCTGTGTCCCTGTCTCTCTGTCTCTCTCTCAGTGCCCCTTTCTCTCTGTGTCCATCTCTCTCTGCCCATCGCTCTCTGTGTCCGTCGTGCTCTCTGTGTCCCTCGCGCTCTCTGTGTCCCTCCCTTTCTGTGTGTCCCTTGCTCTCTCTGTGTCCCTCGCTCTCTGTGTCCCTCGCTCTGATGTCCCTCACTCTATGTGCCCCTCGCTCTCTCTGTGTCCCTCGCTCTCTCTGTGTCCCTCACTCTCTGTGCCCCTCGCTCTCTCTGTGTCCCTCGCTCTCTCTGTGTGTCCCTCGCTCTCTGTGCCCCTCGCTCTCTGTGTCCCTCGCTCTCTCTGTGTTCCTCGCTCTCTCTGTGTCCCTCTCTCTCTCTGTGCCCCTCGCTCTCTCTGTGTCACTCGCTCTCTCTGTGTGTCCCTCGCTCTCTGTGCACCTCGCTCTCTGTGTCCCTCGCTCTCTGTGTCCCTCGCTCTCTGTGCCCCTCGCTCTCTGTGTCCCTCGCTCTCTCTGTGTCCCTCACTCTCTGTGCCCCTCGCGCTCTCTGTGTCCCTCGCTCTCGCTGTGTCCCTCGGTCTGTGTCCTTCGCTCTCTCTGTGTCCCTCGCTCTCTCTGTGTCCCTCACTCTCTGTGCCCCTCGCTCTCTCTGTGTCCCTCGCTCTCTCTGTGTCCCTGGCTTTGTCTGTGTCACTCGCTCTCTCTTTGTGTCCCTCGCTCTCTGTGCCCCTCGCTCTCTGTGTCCCTCGCTCTCTGTGTCCCTTGCTCTCTCTGTGTCCCTCGCTCTCTCTGTGTCCCTCGCTTTGTCTGTGTCACTCGCTCTCTCTATGTGTCCCTCGCTCTCTGTGCCCCTCGCTCTCTGTGCCCCTCGCTCTCTCTGTGCCCCTCGCTCTCTTTGTCCCTCGCTCTCTGTGTCCCTCGCTCTCTGATCCCTCGCTCTCTGTGCCCCTCACTCTCTCTGTGTCCCTCCCTTTCTGTGTGTCCCTCACTCTCTCTGTGTCCCTCGCTCTCTCTGTGTCCCTCGGTCTGTGTCCCTCCCTCTCTGTGTGTCCCTCGCTCTCTGTGCCCCTCGCTCTCTGTGTCCCTCGCTCTCTGTGCCCCTCGCTCTCTGTGTCCCTCGCTCTCTGTGTCCCTCGCTCTCTCTGTGTCCCTCGCTCTCTCTGTGTCCCTGGCTTTGTCTGTGTCACTCGCTCCCTCTGTGTGTCCCTCGCTCTCTGTGCCCCTCGCTCTCTCTGTGTCCCTCGCTCTCTCTGTGTCCCTCACTCTCTCTGTGTCCCTCTCTTTCTGTGTGTCCCTCGCTCTCTCTGTGTCCCTGGCTTTGTCTGTGTCCCTCGCTCTCTCTGTGTCCCTCACTCTCTGTGTCTCTCGCTCTCTCTGTGTGTCCCTCGCTCTCTGTGTCCCTCGCTCTCTCTGTGTCCCTCGCTCTCGCTGTGTCCCTCGCTCTCGCTGTGTCCCTCGCTCTCTGTGTCCCTCACTCTATGTGCCCCTCGCTCTCTCTGTGTCCCTCGCTCTCTCTGTGTCCCTCACTCTCTGTGCTCCTCGCTCTCTCTGTGTCACTCGCTCTCTCTGTGTGTCCCTCGCTCTCTGCGCCCCTCGCTCTCTGTGCCCCTCGCTCTCTGTGTCCCTCGCTCTCTGTGTCACTCGCTCTCTGTGCTCCTCGCTCTCTGTGTCCCTCGCTCTCTATGTGTCCCTCACTCTCTGTGCCCCTCGGTCTCTCTGTGTCCCTCGCTCTCGCTGTGTCCCTCGGTCAGTGTCCCTCGCTCTCTCTGTGTCCCTCGCTCTCTCTGTGTCCCCCACTCTCTGTGCCCCTCGGTCTCTCTGTGTCCCTCGCTCTCTCTGTGTCCCTGGCTTTGTCTGTGTCACTCGCTCTCTCTTTGTGTCCCTCGCTCTCTGTGCCCCTCGCTCTCTGTGTCCCTCGCTCTCTGTGTCCCTCGCTCTCTGTGTCCCTCGCTCTCTCTGTGCCCCTCACTCTCTATGTGTCCCTCGCTCTCTCTGTGTCCCTCGCTCTCTGTGTCCCTAACTCTATGTGCCCCTCACTCTCTTTGTGCCCTCGCTCTCTCTGTGTCCCTCACTGTCTGTGCCCCTCGGTCTCTCTGTGTCCCTCACTCTCTCTGTGAACCTGGCTTTGCCTGTGTCACTCGCTCTCTCTGTGTGTCCCTCGCTCTCTGTGCCCCTCGCTCTCTGTGCCCCTTGCTCTCTCTGTGTCCCTCACTCTCTGTGTCCCTCGCTCTCTCTGTGTCCCTCGCTCTCTCTGTGTCCCTGGCTTTGTCTGTGTCACTCGCTCTCTCTTTGTGTCCCTCGCTCTCTGTGCCCCTCGCTCTCTGTGTCCCTCGCTCTCTGTGTCCCTTGCTCTCTCTGTGTCCCTCGCTCTCTCTGTGTCCCTCGCTTTGTCTGTGTCACTCGCTCTCTCTATGTGTCCCTCGCTCTCTGTGCCCCTCGCTCTCTGTGCCCCTCGCTCTCTCTGTGCCCCTCGCTCTCTTTGTCCCTCGCTCTCTGTGTCCCTCGCTCTCTGAGTCTCTCGCTCTCTCTGTGTGTCCCTCGCTCTCTGTGTCCCTCGCTCTCTCTGTGTCCCTCGCTCTCGCTGTGTCCCTCGCTCTCGCTGTGCCCCTCGCTCTCTGTGTCCCTCACTCTATGTGCCCCTCGCTCTCTCTGTGTCCCTCGCTCTCTCTGTGTCCCTCACTCTCTGTGCCCCTCGCTCTCTCTGTGTCACTCGCTCTCTCTGTGTGTCCCTCGCTCTCTGCGCCCCTCGCTCTCTGTGCCCCTCGCTCTCTGTGTCCCTCGCTCTCTGTGTCACTCGCTCTCTGTGCTCCTCGCTCTCTGTGTCCCTCGCTCTCTATGTGTCCCTCACTCTCTGTGCCCCTCGGTCTCTCTGTGTCCCTCGCTCTCGCTGTGTCCCTCGGTCAGTGTCCCTCGCTCTCTCTGTGTCCCTCGCTCTCTCTGTGTCCCCCACTCTCTGTGCCCCTCGGTCTCTCTGTGTCCCTCGCTCTCTCTGTGTCCCTGGCTTTGTCTGTGTCACTCGCTCTCTCTTTGTGTCCCTCGCTCTCTGTGCCCCTCGCTCTCTGTGTCCCTCGCTCTCTGTGTCCCTCGCTCTCTGTGTCCCTCGCTCTCTCTGTGCCGCTCACTCTCTATGTGTCCCTCGCTCTCTCTGTGTCCCTCGCTCTCTGTGTCCCTCACTCTATGTGCCCCTCGCTCTCTTTGTGCCCTCGCTCTCTCTGTGTCCCTCACTCTCTGTGCCCCTCGGTCTCTCTGGTCCCTCACTCTCTCTGTGTCCCTGGCTTTGCCTGTGTCACTCGCTCTCTCTGTGTGTCCCTCGCTCTCTGTGCCCCTCGCTCTCTGTGCCCCTTGCTCTCTCTGTGTCCCTCACTCTCTGTGTCCCTCGCTCTCTCTGTGTCCCTCACTCTCTGTGCCCCTCGCGCTCTCTGTGTCCCTCGCTCTCGCTGTGTCCCTCGGTCTGTGTCCTTCGCTCTCTCTGTGTCCCTCGCTCTCTCTGTGTCCCTCACTCTCTGTGCCCCTCGCTCTCTCTGTGTCCCTCGCTCTCTCTGTGTCCCTGGCTTTGTCTGTGTCACTCGCTCTCTCTTTGTGTCCCTCGCTCTCTGTGCCCCTCGCTCTCTGTGTCCCTCGCTCTCTGTGTCCCTTGCTCTCTCTGTGTCCCTCGCTCTCTCTGTGTCCCTCGCTTTGTCTGTGTCACTCGCTCTCTCTATGTGTCCCTCGCTCTCTGTGCCCCTCGCTCTCTGTGCCCCTCGCTCTCTCTGTGCCCCTCGCTCTCTTTGTCCCTCGCTCTCTGTGTCCCTCGCTCTCTGATCCCTCGCTCTCTGTGTCCCTCACTCTCTCTGTGTCCCTCCCTTTCTGTGTGTCCCTCACTCTCTCTGTGTCCCTCGCTCTCTCTGTGTCCCTCGGTCTGTGTCCCTCCCTCTCTGTGTGTCCCTCGCTCTCTGTGCCCCTCGCTCTCTGTGTCCCTCGCTCTCTGTGCCCCTCGCTCTCTGTGTCCCTCGCTCTCTGTGTCCCTCGCTCTCTCTGTGTCCCTCGCTCTCTCTGTGTCCCTGGCTTTGTCTGTGTCACTCGCTCCCTCTGTGTGTCCCTCGCTCTCTGTGCCCCTCGCTCTCTCTGTGTCCCTCGCTCTCTCTGTGTCCCTCACTCTCTCTGTGTCCCTCTCTTTCTGTGTGTCCCTCGCTCTCTCTGTGTCCCTGGCTTTGTCTGTGTCCCTCGCTCTCTCTGTGTCCCTCACTCTCTGTGTCTCTCGCTCTCTCTGTGTGTCCCTCGCTCTCTGTGTCCCTCGCTCTCTCTGTGTCCCTCGCTCTCGCTGTGTCCCTCGCTCTCGCTGTGTCCCTCGCTCTCTGTGTCCCTCACTCTATGTGCCCCTCGCTCTCTCTGTGTCCCTCGCTCTCTCTGTGTCCCTCACTCTCTGTGCTCCTCGCTCTCTCTGTGTCACTCGCTCTCTCTGTGTGTCCCTCGCTCTCTGCGCCCCTCGCTCTCTGTGCCCCTCGCTCTCTGTGTCCCTCGCTCTCTGTGTCACTCGCTCTCTGTGCTCCTCGCTCTCTGTGTCCCTCGCTCTCTATGTGTCCCTCACTCTCTGTGCCCCTCGGTCTCTCTGTGTCCCTCGCTCTCGCTGTGTCCCTCGGTCAGTGTCCCTCGCTCTCTCTGTGTCCCTCGCTCTCTCTGTGTCCCCCACTCTCTGTGCCCCTCGGTCTCTCTGTGTCCCTCGCTCTCTCTGTGTCCCTGGCTTTGTCTGTGTCACTCGCTCTCTCTTTGTGTCCCTCGCTCTCTGTGCCCCTCGCTCTCTGTGTCCCTCGCTCTCTGTGTCCCTCGCTCTCTGTGTCCCTCGCTCTCTCTGTGCCCCTCACTCTCTATGTGTCCCTCGCTCTCTCTGTGTCCCTCGCTCTCTGTGTCCCTAACTCTATGTGCCCCTCACTCTCTTTGTGCCCTCGCTCTCTCTGTGTCCCTCACTGTCTGTGCCCCTCGGTCTCTCTGTGTCCCTCACTCTCTCTGTGAACCTGGCTTTGCCTGTGTCACTCGCTCTCTCTGTGTGTCCCTCGCTCTCTGTGCCCCTCGCTCTCTGTGCCCCTTGCTCTCTCTGTGTCCCTCACTCTCTGTGTCCCTCGCTCTCTCTGTGTCCCTCGCTCTCTCTGTGTCCCTGGCTTTGTCTGTGTCACTCGCTCTCTCTGTGTGTCCCTCGCTCTCTGTGTCCCTCACTCTCTCTGTGTCCCTCACTCTCTGTGTCTCTCGCTCTCTCTGTGTGTCCCTCGCTCTCTGTGTCCCTCGCTCTCTCTGTGTCCCTCGCTCTCGCTGTGTCCCTCGCTCTCGCTGTGCCCCTCGCTCTCTGTGTCCCTCACTCTATGTGCCCCTCGCTCTCTCTGTGTCCCTCGCTCTCTCTGTGTCCCTCACTCTCTGTGCCCCTCGCTCTCTCTGTGTCACTCGCTCTCTCTGTGTGTCCCTCGCTCTCTGCGCCCCTCGCTCTCTGTGCCCCTCGCTCTCTGTGTCCCTCGCTCTCTGTGTCACTCGCTCTCTGTGCTCCTCGCTCTCTGTGTCCCTCGCTCTCTATGTGTCCCTCACTCTCTGTGCCCCTCGGTCTCTCTGTGTCCCTCGCTCTCGCTGTGTCCCTCGGTCAGTGTCCCTCGCTCTCTCTGTGTCCCTCGCTCTCTCTGTGTCCCCCACTCTCTGTGCCCCTCGGTCTCTCTGTGTCCCTCGCTCTCTCTGTGTCCCTGGCTTTGTCTGTGTCACTCGCTCTCTCTTTGTGTCCCTCGCTCTCTGTGCCACTCGCTCTCTGTGTCCCTCGCTCTCTGTGTCCCTCGCTCTCTGTGTCCCTCGCTCTCTCTGTGCCGCTCACTCTCTATGTGTCCCTCGCTCTCTCTGTGTCCCTCGCTCTCTGTGTCCCTCACTCTATGTGCCCCTCGCTCTCTTTGTGCCCTCGCTCTCTCTGTGTCCCTCACTCTCTGTGCCCCTCGGTCTCTCTGGTCCCTCACTCTCTCTGTGTCCCTGGCTTTGCCTGTGTCACTCGCTCTCTCTGTGTGTCCCTCGCTCTCTGTGCCCCTCGCTCTCTGTGCCCCTTGCTCTCTCTGTGTCCCTCACTCTCTGTGTCCCTCGCTCTCTCTGTGTCCCTCGCTCTCTCTGTGTCCCTGGCTTTGTCTGTGTCACTCGCTCTCTCTGTGTGTCCCTCGCTCTCTGTGCCCCTCGCTCTCTGTGCCCCTCGCTCTCTGTGCCCCTCGCTCTCTCTGTGCCCCTCGCTCTCTGTGTCCCTCACTCTCTCTATGTCCATCCCTTTCTGTGTGTCCCTCACTCTCTCTGTGTCCCTCGCTCTCTCTGTGTCCCTCGATCTCTCTGTGTCCCTCACTCTCTGTGCCCCTCGCTCTCTCTGTGTCCCTCGCTCTCTCTGTGTCCCTGGCTTTGTCTGTGTCACTCGCTCTCTCTTTGTGTCCTTCGCTCTCTGTGCCCCTCGCTCTCCCTGTCCCTCGCTCTCGCTGTGTCCCTCTCCCTCCATGTGTCCCTCGCTCTCTCTGCGTCCCTCGCTCTCTCTGTGTCTCTTGCTCTCTCTGTGTCCCTCTCCCTCCATGTGTCCCTCTCCCTCCATGTGTCCCTCGCTCTCTCTGTGTCCCTCGCGCTCTCTGTGTCCCTCACTCTCTGTGTCCCTCACTCTCTCTGGGTGCCTTGCTCTCTCTGTGTCCCTCACTCTCTGTGTCCCTCGCTCTCTCTGTGTCCCTCGCTCTCGCTGTGTCCCTCGCTCTCGCTGTGTTCCTCGCTCTCTCTGTGTCCCTCGCTCTCTCTGTGTCCCTCTCCCTCCATGTGTCCCTCTCCCTCCATGTGTCCCCCTCTCTTTGTCTCTCTCGCTGTGTCCCACTCTCTCCCTCTGTCCCACTCTCTCTCGCTGCGTTCCTCACTGTCCTTCTCTCTCAGTCCCTCTCACTCTGTGTCCCTCTTTCTCTGTGTCCCTCATTCTCTGTGTCCCTGTCTCTCTGTCTCTCTCTCAGTGCCCCTTTCTCTCTGTGTCCATCTCTCTCTGCCCATCGCTCTCTGTGTCCGTCGTGCTCTCTGTGTCCCTCGCGCTCTCTGTGTCCCTCCCTTTCTGTGTGTCCCTCGCTCTCTCTGTGTCCCTCGCTCTCTGTGTCCCTCGCTCTGATGTCCCTCACTCTGTGCCCCTCGCTTTCTCTGTGTCCCTCGCTCTCTCTGTGTCCCTCACTCTCTGTGCCCCTCGCTCTCTCTGTGTCCCTCGCTCTCTCTGTGTGTCCCTCGCTCTCTGTGCCCCTCGCTCTCTGTGTCCCTCGCTCTCTCTGTGTTCCTCGCTCTCTCTGTGTCCCTCGCTCTCTCTGTGCCCCTCGCTCTCTCTGTGTCACTCGCTCTCTCTGTGTGTCCCTCGCTCTCTGTGCACCTCGCTCTCTGTGTCCCTCGCTCTCTGTGTCCCTCGCTCTCTGTGCCCCTCGCTCTCTGTGTCCCTCGCTCTCTCTGTGTCCCTCACGCTCTGTGCCCCTCGCTCTCTCTGTGTCCCTCGCTCTCGCTGTGTCCCTCGGTCTGTGTCCTTCGCTCTCTCTGTGTCCCTCGCTCTCTCTGTGTCCCTAACTCTCTGTGCCCCTCGCTCTCTCTGTGTCCCTCGCTCTCTCTGTGTCCCTGGCTTTGTCTGTGTCACTCGCTCTCTCTTTGTGCCCCTCGCTCTCTGTGCCCCTCGCTCTCTGTGTCCCTCGCTCTCTGTGTCCCTTGCTCTCTCTGTGTCCCTCGCTCTCTCTGTGTCCCTCGCTTTGTCTGTGTCACTCGCTCTCTCTATGTGTCCCTCGCTCTCTGTGCCCCTCGCTCTCTGTGCCCCTCGCTCTCTCTGTGCCCCTCGCTCTCTTTGTCCCTCGCTCTCTGTGTCCCTCGCTCTCTGATCCCTCGCTCTCTGTGTCCCTCACTCTCTCTGTGTCCCTCCCTTTCTGTGTGTCCCTCACTCTCTCTGTGTCCCTCGCTCTCTCTGTGTCCCTCGGTCTGTGTCCCTCCCTCTCTGTGTGTCCCTCGCTCTCTGTGTCCCTCGCTCTCTGTGCCCCTCGCTCTCTGTGTCCCTCGCTCTCTGTGTCCCTCGCTCTCTCTGTGTCCCTCGCTCTCTCTGTGTCCCTGGCTTTGTCTGTGTCACTCGCTCCCTCTGTGTGTCCCTCGCTCTCTGTGCCCCTCGCTCTCTCTGTGTCCCTCGCTCTCTCTGTGTCCCTCACTCTCTCTGTGTCCCTCTCTTTCTGTGTGTCCCTCGCTCTCTCTGTGTCCCTGGCTTTGTCTGTGTCCCTCGCTCTCTCTGTGTCCCTCACTCTCTGTGTCTCTCGCTCTCTCTGTGTGTCCCTCGCTCTCTGTGTCCCTCGCTCTCTCTGTGTCCCTCGCTCTCGCTGTGTCCCTCGCTCTCGCTGTGTCCCTCGCTCTCTGTGTCCCTCACTCTATGTGCCCCTCGCTCTCTCTGTGTCCCTCGCTCTCTCTGTGTCCCTCACTCTCTGTGCTCCTCGCTCTCTCTGTGTCACTCGCTCTCTCTGTGTGTCCCTCGCTCTCTGCGCCCCTCGCTCTCTGTGCCCCTCGCTCTCTGTGTCCCTCGCTCTCTGTGTCACTCGCTCTCTGTGCTCCTCGCTCTCTGTGTCCCTCGGTCTCTCTGTGTCCCTCGCTCTCGCTGTGTCCCTCGGTCAGTGTCCCTCGCTCTCTCTGTGTCCCTCGCTCTCTCTGTGTCCCCCACTCTCTGTGCCCCTCGGTCTCTCTGTGTCCCTCGCTCTCTCTGTGTCCCTGGCTTTGTCTGTGTCACTCGCTCTCTCTTTGTGTCCCTCGCTCTCTGTGCCCCTCGCTCTCTGTGTCCCTCGCTCTCTGTGTCCCTCGCTCTCTGTGTCCCTCGCTCTCTCTGTGCCGCTCACTCTCTATGTGTCCCTCGCTCTCTCTGTGTCCCTCGCTCTCTGTGTCCCTCACTCTATGTGCCCCTCGCTCTCTTTGTGCCCTCGCTCTCTCTGTGTCCCTCACTCTCTGTGCCCCTCGGTCTCTCTGTGTCCCTCACTCTCTCTGTGTCCCTGGCTTTGCCTGTGTCACTCGCTCTCTCTGTGTGTCCCTCGCTCTCTGTGCCCCTCGCTCTCTGTGCCCCTTGCTCTCTCTGTGTCCCTCACTCTCTGTGTCCCTCGCTCTCTCTGTGTCCCTCGCTCTCTCTGTGTCCCTGGCTTTGTCTGTGTCACTCGCTCTCTCTGTGTGTCCCTCGCTCTCTGTGCCCCTCGCTCTCTGTGCCCCTCGCTCTCTGTGCCCCTCGCTCTCTCTGTGCCCCTCGCTCTCTGTGTCCCTCACTCTCTCTATGTCCATCCCTTTCTGTGTGTCCCTCACTCTCTCTGTGTCCCTCGCTCTCTCTGTGTCCCTCGATCTCTCTGTGTCCCTCACTCTCTGTGCCCCTCGCTCTCTCTGTGTCCCTCGCTCTCTCTGTGTCCCTGGCTTTGTCTGTGTCACTCGCTCTCTCTTTGTGTCCTTCGCTCTCTGTGCCCCTCGCTCTCCCTGTCCCTCGCTCTCGCTGTGTCCCTCTCCCTCCATGTGTCCCTCGCTCTCTCTGCGTCCCTCGCTCTCTCTGTGTCTCTTGCTCTCTCTGTGTCCCTCTCCCTCCATGTGTCCCTCTCCCTCCATGTGTCCCTCGCTCTCTCTGTGTCCCTCGCGCTCTCTGTGTCCCTCACTCTCTGTGTCCCTCACTCTCTCTGGGTGCCTTGCTCTCTCTGTGTTCCTCACTCTCTGTGTCCCTCGCTCTCTCTGTGTCCCTCGCTCTCGCTGTGTCCCTCGCTCTCGCTGTGTCCCTCGCTCTCTCTGTGTCCCTCTCCCTCCATGTGTCCCTCTCCCTCCATGTGTCCCCCTCTCTTTGTCTCTCTCGCTGTGTCCCACTCTCTCCCTCTGTCCCACTCTCTCTCGCTGCGTTCCTCACTGTCCTTCTCTCTCAGTCCCTCTTTCTCTGTGTCCCTCATTCTCTGTGTCCCTGTCTCTCTGTCTCTCTCTCAGTGCCCCTTTCTCTCTGTGTCCATCTCTCTCTGCCCATCGCTCTCTGTGTCCGTCGTGCTCTCTGTGTCCCTCGCGCTCTCTGTGTCCCTCCCTTTCTGTGTGTCCCTCGCTCTCTCTGTGTCCCTCGCTCTCTGTGTCCCTCGCTCTGATGTCCCTCACTCTGTGCCCCTCGCTCTCTCTGTGTCCCTCGCTCTCTCTGTGTCCCTCACTCTCTGTGCCCCTCGCTCTCTCTGTGTCCCTCGCTCTCTCTGTGTGTCCCTCGCTCTCTGTGCCCCTCGCTCTCTGTGTCCCTCGCTCTCTCTGTGTTCCTCGCTCTCTCTGTGTCCCTCGCTCTCTAGTGCCCCTCGCTCTCTCTGTGTCACTCGCTCTCTCTGTGTGTCCCTCGCTCTCTGTGCACCTCGCTCTCTGTGTCCCTCGCTCTCTGTGTCCCTCGCTCTCTGTGCCCCTCGCTCTCTGTGTCCCTCGCTCTCTCTGTGTCCCTCACTCTCTGTGCCCCTTGCTCTCTCTGTGTCCCTCGCTCTCGCTGTGTCCCTCGGTCTGTGTCCTTCGCTCTCTCTGTGTCCCTCGCTCTCTCTGTGTCCCTCACTCTCTGTGCCCCTCGCTCTCTCTGTGTCCCTCGCTCTCTCTGTGTCCCTGGCTTTGTCTGTGTCACTCGCTCTCTCTTTGTGTCCCTCGCTCTCTGTGCCCCTCGCTCTCTGTGTCCCTCGCTCTCTGTGTCCCTTGCTCTCTCTGTGTCCCTCGCTCTCTCTGTGTCCCTCGCTTTGTCTGTGTCACTCGCTCTCTCTATGTGTCCCTCGCTCTCTGTGCCCCTCGCTCTCTGTGCCCCTCGCTCTCTCTGTGCCCCTCGCTCTCTTTGTCCCTCGCTCTCTGTGTCCCTCGCTCTCTGATCCCTCGCTCTCTGTGTCCCTCACTCTCTCTGTGTCCCTCCCTTTCTGTGTGTCCCTCACTCTCTCTGTGTCCCTCGCTCTCTCTGTGTCCCTCGGTCTGTGTCCCTCCCTCTCTGTGTGTCCCTCGCTCTCTGTGCCCCTCGCTCTCTGTGTCCCTCGCTCTCTGTGCCCCTCGCTCTCTGTGTCCCTCGCTCTCTGTGTCCCTCGCTCTCTCTGTGTCCCTCGCTCTCTCTGTGTCCCTGGCTTTGTCTGTGTCACTCGCTCCCTCTGTGTGTCCCTCGCTCTCTGTGCCCCTCGCTCTCTCTGTGTCCCTCGCTCTCTCTGTGTCCCTCACTCTCTCTGTGTCCCTCTCTTTCTGTGTGTCCCTCGCTCTCTCTGTGTCCCTGGCTTTGTCTGTGTCCCTCGCTCTCTCTGTGTCCCTCACTCTCTGTGTCTCTCGCTCTCTCTGTGTGTCCCTCGCTCTCTGTGTCCCTCGCTCTCTCTGTGTCCCTCGCTCTCGCTGTGTCCCTCGCTCTCGCTGTGTCCCTCGCTCTCTGTGTCCCTCACTCTATGTGCCCCTCGCTCTCTCTGTGTCCCTCGCTCTCTCTGTGTCCCTCACTCTCTGTGCTCCTCGCTCTCTCTGTGTCACTCGCTCTCTCTGTGTGTCCCTCGCTCTCTGCGCCCCTCGCTCTCTGTGCCCCTCGCTCTCTGTGTCCCTCGCTCTCTGTGTCACTCGCTCTCTGTGCTCCTCGCTCTCTGTGTCCCTCGCTCTCTATGTGTCCCTCACTCTCTGTGCCCCTCGGTCTCTCTGTGTCCCTCGCTCTCGCTGTGTCCCTCGGTCAGTGTCCCTCGCTCTCTCTGTGTCCCTCGCTCTCTCTGTGTCCCCCACTCTCTGTGCCCCTCGCTCTCTGTGCCCCTTGCTCTCTCTGTGTCCCTCACTCTCTGTGTCCCTCGCTCTCTCTGTGTCCCTCGCTCTCTCTGTGTCGCTGGCTTTGTCTGTGTCACTCGCTCTCTCTGTGTGTCCCTCGCTCTCTGTGTCCCTCACTCTCTCTGTGTCCCTCACTCTCTGTGTCTCTCGCTCTCTCTGTGTGTCCCTCGCTCTCTGTGTCCCTCGCTCTCTCTGTGTCCCTCGCTCTCGCTGTGTCCCTCGCTCTCGCTGTGCCCCTCGCTCTCTGTGTCCCTCACTCTATGTGCCCCTCGCTCTCTCTGTGTCCCTCGCTCTCTCTGTGTCCCTCACTCTCTGTGCCCCTCGCTCTCTCTGTGTCACTCGCTCTCTCTGTGTGTCCCTCGCTCTCTGCGCCCCTCGCTCTCTGTGCCCCTCGCTCTCTGTGTCCCTCGCTCTCTGTGTCACTCGCTCTCTGTGTTCCTCGCTCTCTGTGTCCCTCGCTCTCTATGTGTCCCTCACTCTCTGTGCCCCTCGGTCTCTCTGTGTCCCTCGCTCTCGCTGTGTCCCTGGCTTTGTCTGTGTCACTCGCTCTCTCTCTGTGTCCCTCACTCTCTGTGCCTCTCTCGCTCTCTCTCTGTGTCCCTCGCTCTCTGTGTCCCTCGCTCTCTGTGTCCCTCGCTCTCTCTGTGCCGCTCACTCTCTATGTGTCCCTCGCTCTCTCTGTGTCCCTCGCTCTCTGTGTCCCTCACTCTATGTGCCCCTCGCTCTCTTTGTGCCCTCGCTCTCTCTGTGTCCCTCACTCTCTGTGCCCCTCGGTCTCTCTGTGTCCCTCACTCTCTCTGTGTCCCTGGCTTTGCCTGTGTCACTCGCTCTCTCTGTGTGTCCCTCGCTCTCTGTGCCCCTCGCTCTCTGTGCCCCTTGCTCTCTCTGTGTCCCTCACTCTCTGTGTCCCTCGCTCTCTCTGTGTCCCTCGCTCTCTCTGTGTCCCTGGCTTTGTCTGTGTCACTCGCTCTCTCTGTGTGTCCCTCGCTCTCTGTGCCCCTCGCTCTCTGTGCCCCTCGCTCTCTGTGCCCCTCGCTCTCTCTGT
Organism: Scyliorhinus torazame; assembly: GCF_047496885.1. NCBI lineage: Eukaryota > Metazoa > Chordata > Chondrichthyes > Carcharhiniformes > Scyliorhinidae > Scyliorhinus > Scyliorhinus torazame. The sequence continues at coordinate 28,925 of NW_027309205.1, read as the reverse complement.
GCCCCTCGCTCTCTGTGTCCCTCACTCTCTCTATGTCCATCCCTTTCTGTGTGTCCCTCACTCTCTCTGTGTCCCTCGCTCTCTCTGTGTCCCTCGATCTCTCTGTGTCCCTCACTCTCTGTGCCCCTCGCTCTCTCTGTGTCCCTCGCTCTCTCTGTGTCCCTGGCTTTGTCTGTGTCACTCGCTCTCTCTTTGTGTCCTTCGCTCTCTGTGCCCCTCGCTCTCCCTGTCCCTCGCTCTCTGTGTCCCTTGCTCTCTCTGTGTCCCTCGCTCTCTCTGTGTCCCTGGCTTTGTCTGTGTCCCTCACTCTCTCTGTGTCCCTCTCTTTCTGTGTGTCCCTCGCTCTCTGTGCCCCTTGCTCTCTGTGCCCCTCGCTTTCTCTGTGTCCCTCGCTCTCTCTGTGTCCCTCACTCTCTCTGTGTCCCTCTCTTTCTGTGTGTCCCTCGCTCTCTCTGTGTCCCTGGCTTTGTCTGTGTCCCTCGCTCTCTCTGTGTCCCTCGCTCTCTGTGTCCCTCACTCTCTGTGTGTCCCTCGCTCTCTCTGTGTCCCTCACTCTCTCTGTGTCCCTCCCTTTCTGTGTGTCCCTCTCTCTCTCTGTGTCCCTCACTCTCTCTGTGTCCCTCCCTTTCTGTGTGTCCCTCGCTCTCTCTGTGTCCCTCACTCTCTCTATGTCCCTCCCTTTCGGCGTGTCCCTCGTTCTCTGTGTCCCTGGCTTTGTCTGTGTCCCTCGCTCTCTGTGTCCCTCACTCTCTGTGTCCCTCACTCTCTGTGTCTCTCGCTCTCTCTGTGTGTCCCTCGCTCTCTGTGTCCCTCACTCTCTGTGCCCCTCACTCTCTATGTGTCCCTCACTCTCTGTGTCCCTCGCGCTCTCTGCGTCCCTCGCTCTCTCTGATCCCTCGCTCCCTCTGGGTCCCTCACTCTCTCTGTGTCCCTCACTCTCTGTGTCCCTCACTCTCTGTGTCCCTCGCTCTCTGTGTCCCTCGCTCTCTGTGTCATTCGCTCTCTCTGTGTTCCTCGCTCTCTGTGTGTCACTCACTCTCTCTGTGTCCCTCACTCTCTCTGTGTCCCACACTCTCTCTCTGTGTCCCTCGCCCTCTGTGTCCCTCGCTCTCTCTGTGTGTCCCTCGCTCTCTGTGTGTGTCCCTCGCTCTCTGTGTCCCTCGCACTCTCTGTGTCCCTGGCTCTGTCTGTGTGTCCCTCACTCTCTGTGTCCCACACTCTCTCTCTCTGTCACTCACTCTCTCTGTGTCCCACACTCTCTCTGTGTGTCCCTCACTCTCTGTGTCCCTCACTATCTCTGTGTGTCCCTCGGTCTCTGTGTCCCTCGCTCTCTGTGTCCCCGCTCTCTCTGTGTCACTCGCGCTCTCTGTGTCCCTCACTCTCTCTGTGTCCCTCCCTTTCTGTGTGTCCCTCGCTCTCTCTGTGTCTCTCGCTCTGTCTGTGTCCCTCGCTCAGTATCCCTCACGCTCTCTGTGCCCCTCGCTCTCTCAGTTTCCCTCGCTCTCTGTGTTCCTCACTATCTGTGTCCCTCACACTCTCTGTGTGACCCTCGCTCTCTGTGTCCCTCACTCTCTGTGTCCCCCGCTCTCTTTGTCCCTCGCTCTCTGTGTCCCTCGCTCTCTCTGTGTCCCACACTCTCTGTGTCCCTCGCGCTCTCTGTGTCCCTTGCGCTCTCTGTGTCCCTCGCGCTCTCTGTGTCACTCGCTCTCTGTGTCCCACACTCTCTCAGTGTGTCCCTCACTCTCTGTATCCTTCACTCTCTAAGTGTCCCTCGCTCTCTGTGTCCCTTGCTCTCGGTGACCCTCGCTCTCTCTCTGTCCCCCACTCTCTCTCTGTCCCTCGCGGTCTCTGTGTCCCTCCCGGTGTCTGTGTCGCTCGTGCTCTCTGTGTCCCTCGCGCTCTCTGTGTCACTCGTGCTCTCTGTGTCCCTCGCTCTCTGTTTCCCTCGCTCTTTCTCTGCCCCTTGCGCTCTCTGTGTCCCTGGCTCTCTCTGTGTCCCTCGCTCTCTGTGTCCCTCGCTCTCTGTTTCCCTCGCTCTTTCTCTGCCCCTCGCGCTCTCTGTGTCCCTGGCTCTCTCTGTGTCCCTCGCTCTCTGTGTCCCTCGCTCTCTGTGTCCCTCGCTCTCTGTGTCCCTCACTCTCTATGTACCTCGCTCTCTGTATCCCTCGCTCTCTGTGTCCCTCGCTCTCTGTGTCCCTTGCTCTCTCTGTGTCCCTCGCTCACTCTGTGTCCCTCGCTCTCTCTCTCTGTGTCCCTCATTCTCTGTGTCCCTCATTCCCTGTGTCCCTCGCTCTCTCTGTGTGGTACCCTCGCTCTCTGTGTCCCTCGCTCTCTCTCTGTGTCCCTCGCTCTCTGTGTCCCTCGCTCTCTGTGTCCCTCACTCTCTATGTACCTCGCACTCTGTGTCCCTCGCTCTCTGTGTCCCTCGCTCTCTGTGTCCCTTGCTCTCTCTGTGTCCCTCGCTCACTCTGTGTCCCTCGCTCTCTCTCTCTGTGTCCCTCATTCTCTGTGTCCCTCATTCTCTGTGTCCCTCGCTCTCTCTGTGTGGTACCCTCGCTCTCTGTGTACCTCGCTCTCTCTCTGTGTCCCTCGCTCTCTGTGTCCCTCGCTCTCTGTGTCCCTCGCTCTCTCTGTGTGCCTCGCTCTCTCTGTGTTCCTCACTCTCTATGTGTCCCGCCCTTTCTGTGTGTCCCTCGCTCACTCTGTGTCCCTCGCTCTCTCTGTGTCCCTCGCTCTGTCTGAGTCCCTCGGTCTGTGACCCTCGCTCTGTCTGTGTCCCTACCTTTCTGTGTGTCCCTCGCGCTCTCTGTGACCATCGCGCTCTCTTTGTCGCTCGGGCTCTCTGTGTTCCTCGCTCTCTGTGTGTCCCACGCTCTCTGTGTGTCCCTCGCTCTCTCTGTGTCCCTCGCTCTCTGTGTCCCATACTCTCTCTCTCTGTCACTCACTCTCTCTGTGTCCCACACTCTCTCTGTGTGTCCCTCACTCTCTGTGTCCCTCACTATCTCTGTGTGTCCCTCGCTCTCTGTGTCCCTCGCTCTCTGTGTCCTCGTTCTCTCTGTGTCCCTCCCTTTCTGTGTGTCCCTCGCTCTCTCTGTGTCCCTTGCTCTGTCTGTGTCCATCGCTCAGTGTCCCTCACGCTCTCTGTGCCCCTCGCTCTCTCTGTTTCCCTCGCTCTCTGTGTTCCTCACTCTCTGTGTCCCTCACTCTCTCTGTTTGACCCTCGCTCTCTGTGTCCCTCACTCTCTGTGTCCCTCGCTCTCTGTGTCCCTCGCGCTCTCTGTGTCCCTCGCGCTCTCTGTGTAACGCGCTCTCTGTGACCCACACTCTCTCAGTGTGTCCCTCACTCTCTGTATCCTTCACTCTCTAAGTGTCCCTCGCTCTCTGTGTCCCTTGCTCTCTGTGACGCTCGCTCTCTCTGTGTCCCCCACTCTCTCTCTGTCCCTCGAGTTCTCTGTGTCCCTACCGGTGTCTGTGTCGCTCGCGCTCTCTGTGTCCCTGGCTTTGTCTGTGTCCCTCGCTCTCTCTGTGTCCCTCGCTCTCTGTGTCCCTCCCTTTCTGTGTGCCCCTCGCTCTCTCTGTGTCCCTCACTCTCTCTGTGTCCCTCCCTTTCTGTGTGTCCCTCGCTCTCTCTGTGTCCCTCACTCTCTCTGTGTCCCTCCCTTTCTGTGTGTCCCTCGCTCTCTCTGTGTCCCTCACTCTCTGTGTCCCTCCCTTTCTGTGTGTCCCTCGCTCTCTCTGTGTCCCTCACTCTCTCTGTGTCCCTCCCTTTCTGTGTGTCCCTCGCTCTCTGTGTCATTCGCTCTCTCTGTGTTCCTCGCTCTTTCTGTGTCCCACACTCTCTCTGTGTGTCCCTCGCCCTCTGTGTCCCTCGCTCTCTCTCTGTGTCCCTCGCTCTCTGTGTGTGTCCCTCGCTCTCTGTGTCCCACGCTCTCTGTGTGTCCCTGGCTCTGTCTGTGTGTCCCTCACTCTCTGTGTCCCACACTCTCTCTCTCTGTCACTCACTCTCCCTGTGTCCCACACTCTCTCTGTGTGTCCCTCACTCTGTGTCCCTCACTATCTCTGTGTGTCCCTCGCTCTCTGTGTCCTCGCTCTCTCTGTGTCACTCGCGCTCTCTGTGTCCCTCACTCTCTCTGTGTCCCTCCCTTTCTGTGTGTCCCTCGCTCTCTCTGTGTCCCTCGCTCTGTCTGTGTCCCTCGCTCAGTGTCCCTCACGCTCTCTGTGCCCCTCGCTCTCTCTGTTTCCCTCGCTCTCTGTGTTCCTCACTCTCTGTGTCCCTCACTCTCTCTCTGTGACCCTCGCTCTCTGTGTCCCACACTCTCTCAGTGTGTCCCTCACTCTCTGTATCCTTCACTCTCTAAGTGTCCCTCGCTCTCTGTGTCCCTTGCTCTCTGTGACCCTCACTCTCTCTGTGTCCCCCACTCTCTCTCTGTCCCTCGCAGTCTCCGTGTCCCTCCCGGTGTCTGTGTCGCTCACGCTCTCTGTGTCCCTGGCTTTGTCTGTGTCCCTCGCTCTCTCTGTGTCCCTCGCTCTCTGTGTCCCTCCCTTTCTGTGTGCCCCTCGCTATCTCTGTGTCCCTCACTCTCTCTGTGTCCCTCCCTTTCTGTGTGTCCCTCGCGCTCTCTGTGTCCCTCACTCTCTCTGTGTCCCTCCCTTTCTGTGTGTCCCTCGCTCTCTCTGTGTCCCTCACTCTCTGTGTCCCTCCCTTTCTGTGTGTCCCTCGCTCTCTCTGTGTCCCTCACTCTCTCTGTGTCCCTCCCTTTCTGTGTGTCCCTCGCTCTCTGTGTCATTCACTCTCTCTGTGTTCCTCGCTCTCTGTGTATGTCCCTCGCTCTCTGTGTCCCACGCTCTCTGTGTGTCCCTGGCTCTGTCTGTGTGTCCCTCACTCTCTGTGTCCCACACTCTCTCTCTCTGTCACTCACTCTCTCTGTGTCCCACACTCACTCTGTGTGTCCCTCACTCTCTGTGTCCCTCACTATCTCTGTGTGTCCCTCGCTCTCTGTGTCCTCGCTCTCTCTGTGTCACTCGCGCTCTCTGTGTCCCTCACTCTCTCTGTGTCCCTCCCTTTCTGTGTGTCCCTCGCTCTCTCTGTGTCCCTCGCTCTCTGTGTCCCTCGCTCAGTGTCCCTCACGCTCTCTGTGCCCCTCGCTCTCTGTGTCCCTCACTCTCTCTGTGTCCCTCCCTTTCTGTGTGTCCCTCACTCTCTCTGTGTCCCTCGCTCTCTCTGTGTCCCTCGGTCTGTGTCCCTCGCTCTCTCTGTGTACCTCGCTCTCTCTGTGTCCCTCACCCTCTGTGCCCCTCGCTCTCTCTTTGTCCCTCGCTCTCTCTGTGTCCCTGGCTTTGTCTGTGTCACTCGCTCTCTCTTTGTGTCCCTCGCTCTCTGTGCCCCACGCTCTCTGTGTCCCTCGCTCTCTGTGCCCCTCGCTCTCTCTGTGTCCCTCGCTCTCTCTGTGTCCCTCACTCTCTCTGTGTCCCTCTCTTTCTGTGTGTCCCTCGCTCTCTCTGTGTCCCTGGCTTTGTCTGTGTCCCTCGCTCTCTCTGTGTCCCTCACTCTCTCTGTGTCCCTCTCTTTCTGTGTGTCCCTCGCTCTCTCTGTGTCCCTGGCTTTGTCTGTGTACCTCGCTCTCTCTGTGTCCCTCACCCTCTGTGCCCCTCGCTCTCTCTTTGTCCCTCGCTCTCTCTGTGTCCCTGGCTTTGTCTGTGTCACTCGCTCTCTCTTTGTGTCCCTCGCTCTCTGTGCCCCACGCTCTCTGTGTCCCTCGCTCTCTGTGCCCCTCGCTCTCTCTGTGTCCCTCGCTCTCTCTGTGTCCCTCACTCTCTCTGTGTCACTCGCTCTCTCTGTGTCCCTGGCTTTGGCTGTGTCACTCGCTCCCTCTGTGTGTCCCTCGCTCTCTGTGCCCCTCGCTCTCTGTGCCCCTCGCTCTCTCTGTGTCCCTCGCTCTCTCTGTGTCCCTCACTCTCTCTGTGTCCCTCTTTTCTGTGTGTCCCTCGCTCTCTCTGTGTCCCTGGCTTTGTCTGTGTCCCTCGCTCTCTCTGTGTCCCTCGCTCTCTGTGTCCCTCCCTTTCTGTGTGCCCCTCGCTCTCTCTGTGTCCCTCACTCTCTCTGTGTCCCTCCCTTTCTGTGTGTCCCTCGCTCTCTCTGTGTCCCTCACTCTCTCTGTGTCCCTCCCTTTCTGTGTGTCCCTCGCTCTCTCTGTGTCCCTCACTCTCTCTGTGTCCCTCCTTTTCTGTGTGTCCCTCGCTCTCTCTGTGTCCCTCACTCTCTCTCTGTCCCTCCCTTTCTGCGTGTCCCTCGTTCTCTGTGTCCCTGGCTTTGTCTGTGTCACACGCTCTCTCTGTGTGTCCCTCGCTCTCTGCGTCCCTCAATCTCTGTGTCCCTCACTCTCTGTGTCTAACGCTCTCTCTGTGTGTCCCTCGCTCTCTGTGTCCCTCATTCTCTGTGCCCCTCACTCTCTATGTGTCCCTCACTCACTGTGTCCCTCGCGCTCTCTGCGTCCCTCGCTCTCTCTGGGTCCCTCGCTCCCTTTGTGTCCCTCACTCTCTCTGTGTCCCTCGCTCTCTGTGTCCCTCGCTCTCTGTGTCATTCGCTTTCTCTGTGTTCCTCGCTCTCTGTGTGTCACTCACTCTCTCTGTGTCCCTCACTCTCTCTGTGTCCCATAATCTCTCTGTGTGTCCCTCGCCCTCTGTGTCCCTCGCTCTCTCTGTGTGTCCCTCGCTCTCTGTGTGTGTCCCTCGCTCTCTGTGTCCCTCGCTCTCTCTTTGTCCCTGGCTCTGTCTGTGTGTCCCTCACTCTCTGTGTCCCACACTCTCTCTCTCTGTCACTCACTCTCTCTGTGTCCCACACTCTCTCTGTGTGTCCCTCACTCTCTGTGTCCCTCACTATCTCTGTGTGTCCCTCGCTCTCTGTGTCCCTCGCTCTCTGTGTCCTCGCTCTCTCTGTGTCACTCGCGCTGTCTGTGTCCCTCACTCTCTCTGTGTCCCTCCCTTTCTGTGTGTCCCTCGCTCTCTCTGTGTCCCTCGCTCTGTCTGTGTCCCTCGCTCAGTGTCCCTCACGCTCTCTGTGCCCCTCGCTCTCTCTGTTTCCCTCGCTCTCTGTGTTCCTCACTCTCTGTGTCCCTCACTCTCTCTGTGTGACCCTCGCTCTCTGTGTCCCTCACTCTCTGTGTCCCTCACTCTCTGTGTCCCTCGCTCTCTGTGTCCCTCGCTCTCTGCGTCCCTCGCTCTCTCTGTGTCCCACACTCTCTGTGTCCCTCGCTCTCTCTGTGTCCCACACTCTCTATGTCCCTAGCTCTCTCTGTGTCCCTCGCTCGCTCTGTGCCCCTCGCTCTCTCTGTTTCCCTCACTCTCTGTGTCCCTCACTCTCTCTCTGTCCCTCCCTTTCTGTGTGTCCCTCGCTCTCTCTGTGTCCCTCACTCTCTGTGTCCCTCCCTTTCTGTGTGTCCCTCGCTCTCTCTGTGTCCCTCACTCTCTCTGTGTCCCTCCCTTTCTGTGTGTCCCTCGCTCTCTGTGTCCCACGCTCTCTGTGTGTCCCTGGCTCTGTCTGTGTGTCCCTCACTCTCTGTGTCCCACACTCTCTCTCTCTGTCACTCACTCTCTCTGTGTCCCACACTCTCTCTGTGTGTCCCTCACTCTCTGTGTCCCTCACTATCTCTGTGTGTCGCTCGCTCTCTGTGTCCTCGCTCTCTCTGTGTCACTCGCGCTCTCTGTGTCCCTCAATCTCTCTGTGTCCCTCCCTTTCTGTGTGTCTCTCGCTCTCTCTATGTCCCTCGCTCTGTCTGTGTCCCTCGCTCAGTGTCCCTCACGCTCTCTGTGCCCCTCGCTCTCTCTGTTTCCCTCGCTCTCTGTGTTCCTCACTCTCTGTGTCCCTCACTCTCTCTCTGTGACCCTCGCTCTCTGTGTCCCACACTCTCTCAGTGTGTCCCTCACTCTCTGTATCCTTCACTCTCTAAGTGTCCCTCGCTCTCTGTGTCCCGTTCTCTCTGTGACCCTTGCTCTCTCTGTGTCCCCCACTCTCTCTCTGTCCCTCGCAGTCTCTGTGTCCCTCCCGGTGTCTGTGTCGCTCGCGCTCTCTGTGTCCCTGGCTTTGTCTGTGTCCCTCGCTCTCTCTGTGTCCCTCGCTCTCTGTGTCCCTCCCTTTCTGTGTGCCCCTCGCTCTCTCTGTGTCCCTCACTCTCTCTGTGTCCCTCCCTTTCTGTGTGTCCCTCGCTCTCTCTGTGTCCCTCACTCTCTCTGTGTCCCTCCCTTTCTGTGTGTCCCTCGCTCTCTCTGTGTCCCTCACTCTCTGTGTCCCTCCCTTTCTGTGTGTCCCTCGCTCTCTCTGTGTCCCTCACTCTCTCTGTGTCCCTCCCTTTCTGTGTGTCCCTCGCTCTCTGTGTCATTCGCTCTCTCTGTGTTCCTCGCTCTCTGTGTGTGTCCCTCGCTCTCTGTGTCCCACGCTCTCTGTGTGTCCCTGGCTCTGTCTGTGTGTCCCTCACTCTCTGTGTCCCACACTCTCTCTCTCTGTCACTCACTCTCTCTGTGTCCCACACTCTCTCTGTGTGTCCCTCACTCTCTGTGTCCCTCACTATCTCTGTGTGTCCCTCGCTCTCTGTGTCCTCGCTCTCTCTGTGTCACTCGCGCTCTCTGTGTCCCTCCCTTTCTGTGTGTCCCTCGCTCTCTCTGTGTCCCTCGCTCTGTCTGTGTCCCTCGCTCAGTGTCCCTCACGCTCTCTGTGCCCCTCGCTCTCTCTGTTTCCCTCGCTCTCTGTGTTCCTCACTCTCTGTGTCCCTCACTCTCTCTGTGTGACCCTCGCTCTCTGTGTCCCTCATTCTCTGTGTCCCTCGCTCTCGGTGTCCCTCGCTCTCTGTGTCCCTCGCTCTCTCTGTGTCCCACACTCTCTGTGTCCCTCGCTCTCTGTGTCCCTCGCGCTCTATGTGTCCCTCGCGCTCTCTGTGTCACTCGCTCTCTGTGTCCCACACTCTCTCAGTGTGTCCCTCACTCTCTGTATCCTTCACTCTCTAAGTGTCCCTCGCTCTCTGTGTCCCTTGCTCTCTGTGACCCTCGCTCTCTCTCTGTCCCCCACTCTCTCTCTGTCCCTCGCGGTCTCTGTGTCCCTCCCGGTGTCTGTGACGCTCGTGCTCTCTTTGTCCCTCGCGCTCTCTGTGTCACTCGTGCTCTCTGTGTCCCTCGCTCTCTGTTTCCCTCGCTCTTACTCTGCCCCTTGCGCTCTCTGTGTCCCTGGCTCTCTCTGTGTCCCTCGCTCTCTGTGTCCCTCGCTCTCTGTTTCCCTCGCTCTTTCTCTGCCCCTCGCGCTCTCTGTGTCCCTGGCTCTCTCTGTGTCCCTCGCTCTCTGTGTCCCTCGCTCTCTGTGTCCCTCGCTCTCTGTGTCCCTCACTCTCTATGTACCTCGCTCTCTGTATCCCTCGCTCTCTGTGTCCCTCGCTCTCTGTGTCCCTTGCTCTCTCTGTGTCCCTCGCTCACTCTGTGTCCCTCGCTCTCTCTCTCTGTGTCCCTCATTCTCTGTGTCCCTCATTCCCTGTGTCCCTCGCTCTCTCTGTGTGGTACCCTCGCTCTCTGTGTCCCTCGCTCTCTCTCTGTGTCCCTCGCTCTCTGTGTCCCTCGCTCTCTGTGTCCCTCACTCTCTATGTACCTCGCTCTCTGTGTCCCTCGCTCTCTGTGTCCCTCGCTCTCTATGTCCCTTGCTCTCTCTGTGTCCCTCGCTCACTCTGTGTCCCTCGCTCTCTCTCTCTGTGTCCCTCATTCTCTGTGTCCCTCGCTCTCTCTGTGTGGTACCCTCGCTCTCTGTGTACCTCGCTCTCTCTCTGTGTCCCTCGCTCTCTGTGTCACTCGCTCTCTGTGTCCCTCGCTCTCTCTGTGTGCCTCGCTCTCTCTGTGTTCCTCACTCTCTATGTGTCCCGCCCTTTCTGTGTGTCCCTCGCTCACTCTGTGTCCCTCGCTCTCTCTGTGTCCCTCGCTCTGTCTGAGTCCCTCGGTCTGTGACCCTCGCTCTGTCTGTGTCCCTACCTTTCTGTGTGTCCCTCGCGCTCTCTGTGACCATCGCGCTCTCTTTGTCGCTCGGGCTCTCTGTGTTCCTCGCTCTCTGTGTGTCCCACGCTCTCTGTGTGTCCCTCGCTCTCTCTGTGTCCCTCGCTCTCTGTGTCCCACACTCTCTCTCTCTGTCACTCACTCTCTCTGTGTCCCACACTCTCTCTGTGTGTCCCTCACTCTCTGTGTCCCTCACTATCTCTGTGTGTCCCTCGCTCTCTGTGTCCCTCGCTCTCTGTGTCCTCGGTCTCTCTGTGTCCCTCCCTTTCTGTGTGTCCCTCGCTCTCTCTGTGTCCCTTGCTCTGTCTGTGTCCCTCGCTCAGTGTCCCTCACGCTCTCTGTGCCCCTCGCTCTCTCTGTTTCCCTCGCTCTCTGTGTTCCTCGCTCTCTGTGTCCCTCACTCTCTCTGTTTGACCCTCGCTCTCTGTGTCCCTCACTCTCTGTGTCCCTCGCTCTCTGTGTCCCTCGCGCTCTCTGTGTCCCTCGCGCTCTCTGTGTAACTCGCTCTCTGTGTCCCACACTCTCTCAGTGTGTCCCTCACTCTCTGTATCCTTCACTCTCTAAGTGTCCCTCGCTCTCTGTGTCCCTTGCTCTCTGTGACGCTCGCTCTCTCTGTGTCCCCCACTCTCTCTCTGTCCCTCGAGGTCTCTGTGTCCCTACCGGTGTCTGTGTCGCTCGCGCTCTCTGTGTCCCTGGCTTTGTCTGTGTCCCTCGCTCTCTCTGTGTCCCTCGCTCTCTGTGTCCCTCCCTTTCTGTGTGCCCCTCGCTCTCTCTGTGTCCCTCACTCTCTCTGTATCCCTCCCTTTCTGTGTGTCCCTCGCTCTCTCTGTGTCCCTCACTCTCTCTGTGTCTCTCCCTTTCTGTGTGTCCCTCGCTCTCTCTGTGTCCCTCACTCTCTGTGTCCCTCCCTTTCTGTGTGTCCCTCGCTCTCTCTGTGTCCCTCACTCTCTCTGTGTCCCTCCCTTTCTGTGTGTCCCTCGCTCTCTGTGTCATTCGCTCACTCTGTGTTCCTCGCTCTCTCTGTGTCCCACACTCTCTCTGTGTGTCCCTCGCCCTCTGTGTCCCTCGCTCTCTCTGTGTGTCCCTCGCTCTCTGTGTGTGTCCCTCGCTCTCTGTGTCCCACGCTCTCTGTGTGTCCCTGGCTCTGTCTGTGTGTCCCTCACTCTCTGTGTCCCACACTCTCTCTCTCTGTCACTCACTCTGCCTGTGTCCCACACTCTCTCTCTCTGTCCCTCACTCTCTGTGTCCCTCACTGTCTCTGTGTGTCCCTCGCTCTCTGTGTCCTCGCTCTCTCTGTGTCACTCGCGCTCTCTGTGTCACTCACTCTCTCTGTGTCCCTCCCTTTCTGTGTGTCCCTCGCTCTCTCTGTGTCCCTCGCTCTGTCTGTGTTCCTCACTCTCTGTGTCCCTCACTCTCTCTCTGTGACCCTCGCTCTCTGTGTCCCACACTCTCTCAGTGTGTCCCTCACTCTCTGTATCCTTCACTCTCTAAGTGTCCCTCGCTCTGTGTGTCCCTTGCTCTCTGTGACCCTCACTCTCTCTGTGTCCCCCACTCTCTCTCTGTCCCTCGCAGTCTCCGTGTCCCTCCCGGTGTCTGTGTCGCTCACGCTCTCTGTGTCCCTGGCTTTGTCTGTGTCCCTCGCTCTCTCTGTGTCCCTCGCTCTCTGTGTCCCTCCCTTTCTGTGTGCCCCTCGCTATCTCTGTGTCCCTCACTCTCTCTGTGTCCCTCCCTTTCTGTGTGTCCCTCGCGCTCTCTGTGTCCCTCACTCTCTCTGTGTCCCTCCCTTTCTGTGTGTCCCTCGCTCTCTCTGTGTCCCTCACTCTCTGTGTCCCTCCCTTTCTGTGTGTCCCTCGCTCTCTCTGTGTCCCTCACTCTCTCTGTGTCCCTCCCTTTCTGTGTGTCCCTCGCTCTCTGTGTCATTCGCTCTCTCTGTGTTCCTCGCTCTCTGTGTGTGTCCCTCGCTCTCTGTGTCCCACGCTCTCTGTGTGTCCCTGGCTCTGTCTGTGTGTCCCTCACTCTCTGTGTCCCACACTCTCTCTCTCTGTCACTCACTCTCTCTGTGTCCCACGCTCACTCTGTGTGTCCCTCACTCTCTGTGTCCCTCACTATCTCTGTGTGTCCCTCGCTCTCTGTGTCCTCGCTCTCTCTGTGTCCCTCGCGCTCTCTGTGTCCCTCACTCTCTCTGTGTCCCTCCCTTTCTGTGTGTCCCTCGCTCTCTCTGTGTCCCTCGCTCTGTCTGTGTCCCTCGCTCAGTGTCCCTCACGCTCTCTGTGCCCCTCGCTCTCTGTGTCCCTCACTCTCTCTGTGTCCCTCCCTATCTCTGTGTCCCTCACTCTCTCTGTGTCCCTCGCTCTCTCTGTGTCCCTCGGTCTGTGTCCCTCGCTCTCTCTGTGTCCCTCGCTCTCTCTGTGTCCCTCACCCTCTGTGCCCCTCGCTCTCTCTTTGTCCCTCGCTCTCTCTGTGTCCCTGGCTTTGTCTGTGTCACTCGCTCTCTCTTTGTGTCCCTCGCTCTCTGTGCCCCACGCTCTCTGTGTCCCTCGCTCTCTGTGCCCCTCGCTCTCTCTGTGTCCCTCGCTCTCTCTGTGTCCCTCACTCTCTCTGTGTCCCTCTCTTTCTGTGTGTCCCTCGCTCTCTCTGTGTCCCTGGCTTTGTATGTGTCCCTCGCTCTCTCTGTGTCCCTCACTCTCTGTGTCCCACCCTTTCTGTGTGTCCCTCGCTCTCTCTGTGTCCCTCACTCTCTCTGTGTCACTCGCTCTCTCTGTGTCCCTGTCTTTGTCTGTGTCACTCGCTCCCTCTGTGTGTCCCTCGCTCTCTGTGCCCCTCGCTCTCTGTGCCCCTCGCTCTCTCTGTGTCCCTCGCTCTCTCTGTGTCCCTCACTCTCTCTGTGTCCCTCTCTTTCTGTGTGTCCCTCGCTCTCTCTGTGTCCCTGGCTTTGTCTGTGTCCCTCGCTCTCTCTGTGTCCCTCGCTCTCTGTGTCCCTCCCTTTCTGTGTGCCCCTCGCTCTCTCTGTGTCCCTCACTCTCTCTGTGTCCCTCCCTTTCTGTGTGTCCCTCGCTCTCTCTGTGTCCCTCACTCTCTCTGTGTCCCTCCCTTTCTGTGTGTCCCTCGCTCTCTCTGTGTCCCTCACTCTCTCTGTGTCCCTCCTTTTCTGTGTGTCCCTCGCTCTCTCTGTGTCCCTCACTCTCTCTGTGTCCCTCCCTTTCTGCGTGTCCCTCGTTCTCTGTGTCCCTGGCTTTGTCTGTGTCACACGCTCTCTCTGTGTGTCCCTCGCTCTCTGCGTCCCTCAATCTCTGTGTCCCTCACTCTCTGTGTCTCTCGCTCTCTCTGTGTGTCCCTCGCTCTCTGTGTCCCTCACTCTCTGTGCCCCTCACTCTCTCTGTGTCCCTCGCTCTCTCTGAGTCCCTCGCTCTCTCTGGGTCCCTCTCTTTCTGTGTGTCCCTCGCTCTCTCTGTGTCCCTGGCTTTGTCTGTGTCATTCGCTCTCTCTGTGTCCCTCGCTCTCTGTGTCCCTCCCTTTCTGTGTGCCCCTCGCTCTCTCTGTGTCCCTCACTCTCTCTGTGTCCCTCCCTTTCTGTGTGTCCCTCGCTCTCTGCGTCCCTCAATCTCTGTGTCCCTCACTCTCTGTGTCTCTCGCTCTCTCTGTGTGTCCCTCGCTCTCTGTGTCCCTCACTCTCTGTGCCCCTCACTCTCTATGTGTCCCTCACTCACTGTGTCCCTCGCGCTCTCTGAGTCCCTCGCTCTCTCTGGGTCCCTCGCTCCCTTTGGGTCCCTCACTCTCTCTGTGTCCCTCACTCTCTGTGTCCCCCACTCTCTGTGTCCCTCGCTCTCTGTGTCCCTCGCTCTCTGTGTCATTCGCTCTCTCTGTGTTCCTCGCTCTCTGTGTGTCACTCACTCTCTCTGTGTCCCTCACTCTCTCTGTGTCCCATAATCTCTCTGTGTGTCCCTCGCCCTCTGTGTCCCTCGCTCTCTCTGTGTGTCCCTCGCTCTCTGTGTGTGTCCCTCGCTCTCTGTGTCCCTCGCTCTCTCTTTGTCCCTGGCTCTGTCTGTGTGTCCCTCACTCTCTGTGTCCCACACTCTCTCTCTCTGTCACTCACTCTCTCTGTGTCCCACACTCTCTCTGTGTGTCCCTCACTCTCTGTGTCCCTCACTATCTCTGTGTGTCCCTCGCTCTCTGTGTCCCTCGCTCTCTGTGTCCTCGCTCTCTCTGTGTCACTCGCGTTCTCTGTGTCCCTCACTCTCTCTGTGTCCCTCCCTTTCTGTGTGTCCCTCGCTCTCTCTGTGTCCCTCGCTCTGTCTGTGTCCCTCGCTCAGTGTCCCTCACGCTCTCTGTGCCCCTCGCTCTCTCTGTTTCCCTCGCTCTCTGTGTTCCTCACTCTCTGTGTCCCTCACTCTCTCTGTGTGACCCTCGCTCTCTGTGTCCCTCACTCTCTGTGTCCCTCGCTCTCTGTGTCCCTCGCTCTCTCTGTGTCCCACACTCTCTGTGTCCCTCGCTCTCTCTGTGTCCCACACTCTCTGTGTCCCTCGCTCTCTCTGTGTCCCACACTCTCTATGTCCCCAGCTCTCTCTGTGTCCCTCGCTCTCTCTGTGCCCCTCGCTCTCTCTGTTTCCCTCACTCTCTGTGTCCCTCACTCTCTCTGTGTCCCTCCCTTTCTGTGTGTCCCTCGCTCTCTCTGTGTCCCTCACTCTCTGTGTCCCTCCCTTTCTGTGTGTCCCTCGCTCTCTCTGTGTCCCTCACTCTCTGTGTCCCTCCCTTTCTGTGTGTCCCTCGCTCTCTGTGTCCCACGCTCTCTGTGTGTCCCTGGCTCTGTCTGTGTGTCCCTCACTCTCTGTGTCCCACACTCTCTCTCTCTGTCACTCACTCTCTCTGTGTCCCACACTCTCTCTGTGTGTCCCTCACTCTCTGTGTCCCTCACTATCTCTGTGTGTCCCTCGCTCTCTGTGTCCTCGCTCTCTCTGTGTCACTCGCGCTCTCTGTGTCCCTCAATCTCTCTGTGTCCCTCCCTTTCTGTGTGTCCCTCGCTCTCTCTATGTCCCTCGCTCTGTCTGTGTCCCTCGCTCAGTGTCCCTCACGCTCTCTGTGCCCCTCGCTCTCTCTGTTTCCCTCGCTCTCTGTGTTCCTCACTCTCTGTGTCCCTCATGCTCTCTCTGTGACCCTCGCTCTCTGTGTCCCACACTCTCTCAGTGTGTCCCTCACTCTCTGTATCCTTCACTCTCTAAGTGTCCCTCGCTCTCTGTGTCCCGTTCTCTCTGTGACCCTCGCTCTCTCTGTGTCCCCCACTCTCTCTCTGTCCCTCGCAGTCTCTGTGTCCCTCCCGTTGTCTGTGTCGCTCGCGCTCTCTGTGTCCCTGGCTTTGTCTGTGTCCCTCGCTCTCTCTGTGTCCCTCGCTCTCTGTGTCCCTCCCTTTCTGTGTGCCCCTCGCTCTCTCTGTGTCCCTCACTCTCTCTGTGTCCCTCCCTTTCTGTGTGTCCCTCGCTCTCTCTGTGTCCCTCACTCTCTCTGTGTCCCTCCCTTTCTGTGTGTCCCTCGCTCTCTCTGTGTCCCTCACTCTCTGTGTCCCTCCCTTTCTGTGTGTCCCTCGCTCTCTCTGTGTCCCTCACTCTCTCTGTGTCCCTCCCTTTCTGTGTGTCCCTCGCTCTCTGTGTCATTCGCTCTCTCTGTGTTCCTCGCTCTCTGTGTGTGTCACTCGCTCTCTGTGTCCCACGCTCTCTGTGTGTCCCTGGCTCTGTCTGTGTGTCCCTCACTCTCTGTGTCCCACACTCTCTCTCTCTGTCACTCACTCTCTCTGTGTCCCACACTCTCTCTGTGTGTCCCTCACTCTCTGTGTCCCTCACTATCTCTGTGTGTCCCTCGCTCTCTGTGTCCTCGCTCTCTCTGTGTCACTCGCGCTCTCTGTGTCCCTCACTCTCTCTGTGTCCCTCCCTTTCTGTGTGTCCCTCGCTCTCTCTGTGTCCCTCGCTCTGTCTGTGTCCCTCGCTCAGTGTCCCTCACGCTCTCTGTGCCCCTCGCTCTCTCTGTTTCCCTCGCTCTCTGTGTTCCTCACTCTCTGTGTCCCTCACTCTCTCTGTGTGACCCTCGCTCTCTGTGTCCCTCATTCTCTGTGTCCCTCGCTCTCTGTGTCCCTCGCTCTCTGTGTCCCTCGCTCTCTCTGTGTCCCACACTCTCTGTGTCCCTCGCTCTCTGTGTCCCTCGCGCTCTATGTGTCCCTCGCGCTCTCTGTGTCCCTCACTCTCTGTATCCTTCACTCTCTAAGTGTCCCTCGCTCTCTGTGTCCCTTGCTCTCTGTGACCCTCGCTCTCTCTGTGACCCCACTCTCTCTCTGTCCCTCGCGGTCTCTGTGTCCCTCCCGTGTCTGTGCCGCTCGCGCTCTCTGTGTCCCTCACGCTCTCTGTGTCACTCGTGCTCTCTGTGTCCCTCGCTCTCTGTTTCCCTCGCTCTTTCTCTGCTCCTCGCGCTCTCTGTGTCCCTGGCTCTCTCTGTGTCCCTCGCTCTCTGTGTCCCTCGCTCTCTGTTTCCCTCGCTCTTTCTCTGCCCCTCGCGCTCTCTGTGTCCCTGGCTCTCTCTGTGTCCCTCACTCTCTGTGTCCCTCGCTCTCTGTGTCCCTCGCTCTCTGTGTCCCTCGCTCTCTGTGTCCCTCACTCTCTATGTACCTCGCTCTCTGTGTCCCTCGCTCTCTGTGTCCCTCGCTCTCTGTGTCCCTTGCTCTCTCTGTGTCCCTCGCCACTCTGTGTCCCTCGCTCTCTCTCTCTGTGTCCCGCATTCTCTGTGTCCCTCATTCTCTGTGTCCCTCGCTCTCTCTGTGTGGTACCATCGCTCTCTGTGTCCCTCGCTCTGTCTGTGTCCCTCGCTCTCTCTCTGTGTCCCTCGCTCTCTGTGTCCCTCGCTCTCTGTGTCCCTCGCTCTATGTGTCCCTCGCTCTCTGTGTCCCTCGCTCTCTCTGTGTGCCTCGCTCTCTCTGTGTTCCTCACTCTCTCTGTGTCCCGCCCTTTCTGTGTGGCCCTCGCTCACTCTGTGTCCCTCGCTCTCTCTGTGTCCCTCGCTCTGTCTGAGTCCCTCGGTCTGTGACCCTCGCTCTGTCTGTGTCCCTACCTTTCTGTGTGTCCCTCGCGCTCTCTGTGACCATCGCGCTCTCTTTGTCGCTCGGGCTCTCTGTGTTCCTCGCTCTCTGTGTGTCCCACGCTCTCTGTGTCTCCCTCACTCTCTGTGCCCCTCGCTCTCTCTGTGTGTCCATCGCTCTCTGTGCCCCTCGCTCTCTGTGCCCCTCGCTCTCTCTGTGTCCCTCGCTCTCTCTGTGCCCCTGGCTTTGTCTGTGTCACTCGCTCCCTCTGTGTGTCCCTCGCTCTCTGTGCCCCTCGCTCTCTGTGCCCCTCGCTCTCTCTGTGCCCCTCGCTCTCTTTGTCCCTCGCTCTCTGTGTCCCTCGCTCTCTGTGCCCCTCGCTCTCTGTGTCCCTCACTCTCTCTGTGTCCCTCCCTTTCTGTGTGTCCCTCACTCTCTCTGTGTCCCTCGCTCTCTCTGTGTCCCTCGGTCTGTGTCCCTCGCTCTCTCTGTGTCCCTCACTCTCTCTGTGTCCCTCACTCTCTGTGCCCCTCGCTTTCTCTGTGTCACTCGCTCTCTCTTTGTGTCCCTCGCTCTCTGTGCCCCTCGCTCTCTGTGTCCCTCGCTCTCTGTGCCCCTCGCTCTCTCTGTGTCCCTCGCTCTCTCTGTGTCCCTCACTCTCTCCGTGTCTCTCTCTTTCTGTGTGTCCCTCGCTCTCTCTGTGTCCCTGGCTTTGTCTGTGTCCCTCGCTCTCTCTGTGTCCCTCGCTCTCTGTGTCCCTCCCTTTCTGTGTGTCCCTCGCTCTCTCTGTGTCCCTCACTCTCTCTGTGTCCCTCGCTCTCTCTGTGTCCCTGGCTTTGCCTGTGTCACTCGCTCCCTCTGTGTGTCCCTCGCTCTCTGTGCCCCTCGCTCTCTGTGCCCCTCGCTCTCTCTGTGTCCCTCGCTCTCTCTGTGTCCCTCACTCTCTCTGTGTCCCTCTCTTTCTGTGTGTCCCTCGCTCTCTCTGTGTCCCTGGCTTTGTCTGTGTCATTCGCTCTCTCTGTGTCCCTCGCTCTCTGTGTCCCTCCCTTTCTGTGTGCCCCTCGCTCTCTCTGTGTCCCTCACTCTCTCTGTGTCCCTCCCTTTCTGTGTGTCCCTCGCTCTCTCTGTGTCCCTCACTCTCTCTGTGTCCCTCCCTTTCTGCGTGTCCCTCGTTCTCTGTGTCCCTGGCTTTATCTGTGTCACACGCTCTCTCTGTGTGTCCCTCGCTCTCTGCGTCCCTCAATCTCTGTGTCCCTCACTCTCTGTGTCTCTCGCTCTCTCTGTGTGTCCCTCGCTCTCTGTGTCCCTCACTCTCTGTGCCCCTCACTCTCTATGTGTCCCTCACTCACTGTGTCCCTCGCGCTCTCTGCGTCCCTCGCTCTCTCTGGGTCCCTTGCTCCCTCTGGGTCCCTCACTCTCTCTGTGTCCCTCACTCTCTGTGTCCCTCACTCTCTGAGTCCCTCGCTCTCTGTGTCCCTCGCTCTCTGTGTCATTCGCTCTCTCTGTGTTCCTCGCTCTCTGTGTGTCACTCACTCTCTCTGTGTCCCTCACTCTCTCTGTGTCCCACAATCTCTCTCTGTGTCCCTCGCCCTCTGTGTCCCTCGCTCTCTCTGTGTGTCCCTCGCTCTCTGTGTGTGTCCCTCGCTCTCTGTGTCCCTCGCTCTCTCTTTGTCCCTGGCTCTGTCTGTGTGTCCCTCACTCTCTGTGTCCCACACTCTCTCTCTCTGTCACTCACTCTCTCTGTGTCCCACACTCTCTCTGTGTGTCCCTCACTCTCTGTGTCCCTCACTATCTCTGTGTGTCCCTCGCTCTCTGTGTCCCTCGCTCTCTGTGTCCTCGCTCTCTCTGTGTCACTCGCGTTCTCTGTGTCCCTCACTCTCTCTGTGTCCCTCCCTTTCTGTGTGTCCCTCGCTCTCTCTGTGTCCCTCGCTCTGTCTGTGTCCCTCGCTCAGTGTCCCTCACGCTCTCTGTGCCCCTCGCTCTCTCTGTTTCCCTCGCTCTCTGTGTTCCTCACTCTCTGTGTCCCTCACTCTCTCTGTGTGACCCTCGCTCTCTGTGTTCCTCACTCTCTGTGTCCCTCACTCTCTCTGTGTCCCACACTCTCTATGTCCCTCGCTCTCTCTGTGTCCCTCGCTCTCTCTGTGCCCCTCGCTCTCTCTGTTTCCCTCGCTCTCTGTGTCCCTCACTCTCTGTGTCCCTCACTCTCTCTCTGTGTCCCTTTCTCTCTGTGTCCATCACTCTCTGTGTCCCTCGCCTTCTCTGTGGGGAAAGACAAGTTCTATTCCAGCTCTATCACACTCTGTCAGTTATTCACAACTTAAATGGTGCAAAACAGTCAGTGCAGGGATCCCCTGCGGTCGTTCCCCTGAGAAACAAGTATACCGCTTTGGATACTTGTGGGGGGGACGACTTACCAGGGGTAAGCCATGGGGTACGGGCCTCTGGCACGGATTCTGTCCCTGTTGCTCAAAATGGAAGGGGGGAGAGGAGCAGAGCATTAGTAATTGGGGACTCTATAGTCAGGGGCACAGATAGGAGATTTTGTGGGAGCGTGAGAGACTCACGTTTTGTATGTTGCCTCCCAGGTGCAAGGGTACGTGATGCCTCGGATCGTGTTTTCCGGGTCCTTAAGCGGGAAGGGGAGCAGCCCCAAGTCGTGGTCCACATTGGCACTAACGATAGGTAGGAAAGGGGATAAGGATGTCAGGCAGGCTTTCAGGGAGCTAGGATGGAAGCTCAGAACTAGAACAAACAGAGTTGTTTTCTCTGGGTTGTTGCCCGTGCCACGTGATAGTGAGATGAGGAATAGGGAGAGAGAGCAATTAAACACGTGGCTACAGGGATGGTGCAGGCGGGAGGGATTCAGATTTCTGGATAACTGGGGCTCTTTCTGGGGAAGGTGGGACCTCTACAGACAGGATGGTCTACATCTGAACCTGCGGGGCGCAAATATCCTGGGGGGGGAAATTTGTTAGTGCTCTTTGGGGGGGTTTAAACTAATGCAGCAGGGGCATGGGAACCTGGATTGTAGTTTTAGGGTAAGGGAGAATGAGAGTATAGAGGTCAGGAGCTCAGATTTGACGTCGCAGGAGGGGGCCGGTGTTCAGGTAGGTGGTTTGAAGTGTGTCTACTTCAATGCCAGGAGTATACGAAATAAGGTAGGGGAACTGGCAGCATGGGTTGGTACCTGGGACTTCGATGTTGTGGCCATTTCGGAGACATGGATAGAGCAGGGACAGGAATGGATGTTGCAGGTTCCGGGGTTTAGGTGTTTTAGTAAGCTCAGAGAAGGAGGCAAAAGAGGGGGAGGTGTGGCGCTGCTAGTCAAGAGCAGTATTACGGTGGCGGAGAGGATGCTAGATGGGGACGCATCTTCCGAGGTAGTATGGGCTGAGGTTAGAAACATGAAAGGAGAGGTCACACTGTTGGGAGTTTTCTATAGGCCTCCAAATAGTTCTAGGGATGTAGAGGAAAGAATGGCGAGGATGATCCTGGATAAGAGCGAAAGTAACAGGGTAGTTATTATGGGAGACTTTAACTTTCCAAATATTGACTGGAAAAGATATAGTTCGAGTACATTAGATGGGTCGTTTTTTGTACAGTGCGTGCAGGAGGGTTTCCTGACACAGTTTGTTGACAGGCCAACAAGAGGCGAGGCCACATTGGATTTGGTTTTGGGTAATGAACCAGGCCAGGTGTTGGATTTGGAGGTAGGTGAGCACTTTGGGGACAGTGACCACAATTCGGTGACGTTTACATTAAGGATGGAAAGGGATAAGTATACACCGCAGGGCAAGAGTTATAGCTGGGGAAGGGCAATTATGATGCCATTAGACGTGACTTGGGGGGGGGATAAGGTGGAGAAGTAGACTGCAAGTGTTGGGCACACTGGATAAGTGGGGCTTGTTCAAGGATCAGCTACTGCGTGTTCTTGATAAGTATGTACCGGTCAGGCAGGGAGAAAGGTGCAGAGCGAGGGAACCGTGGTTTACCAAAGAAGTGGAATCTCTTGTTAAGAGGAAGAAGGAGGCCTATGTGAAGATGAGGTGTGAAGTTTCAGTTGGGGCGATGGATAGTTACAAGGTAGCGAGGAAGGATCTAAAGAGAGAGCTAAGACGAGCAAGGAGGGGACATGAGAAGTATTTGGCAGGGAGGATCAAGGAAAACCCAAAAGCTTTCTATAGGTATGTCAGGAATAAGCGAATGACTAGGGAAAGAGTAGGACCAGTCAAGGACAGGGATGGGAAGTTGTGTGTAGAGTCTGAAGAGATAGGCGAGATACTAAATGAATATTTTTCGTCAGTATTCACTCAAGAAAAAGATAATGTTGTGGAGGAGAATGCTGAGCTCCAGGTAAATAGATTAGATGTCATTGAGGTACGTAGGGAAGAGGTGTTGGCAATTCTGGACAGGCTGAAAATAGATAAGTCCCCGGGACCTGATGGGATTTATCCTAGGATTCTCTGGGAGGCCAGGGAAGAGATTGCTGGACCATTGGCTTTGATTTTTATGTCATCATTGGCTACAGGAATAGTGCCAGAGGACTGGAGGATAGCAAATGTGGTCCCTTTTTTCAAAATGGGGAGCAGAGACAACCCCGGCAACTATAGACCGGTGAGCCTCACGTCTGTAGTGGGTAAAGTCTTGGAGGGGATTATAAGAGACAAGATTTATAATCATCTAGATAGGAATAATATGGTCAGGGATAGTCAGCATGGCTTTGTGAAGGGTAGGTCATGCCTCACAAACCTTATCGAGTTCTTTGAGAAGGTGACTGAACAGGTAGACGAGGGTAGAGCAGTTGATGTGGTGTATATGGATTTCAGCAAAGCGTTTGATACGGTTCCCCACGGTAGGCTATTGCAGAAAATACGGAGGCTGGGGATTGAGGGTGATTTAGAGATGTGGATCAGAAATTGGCTAGCTGAAAGAAGACAGAGGGTGGTGGTTGATGGGAAATGTTCAGAATGGAGTTCTGTCACAAGTGGAGTACCACAAGGACCTGTTCTGGGGCCGTTGCTGTTTGTCATTTTTATCAACGACCTAGAGGAAGGCGCAGAAGGGTGGGTGAGTAAATTTGCAGACGATACTAAAGTCGGTGGTGTTGTCGATAGTGTGGAAGGAAGTAGCAGGTTACAGAGGGATATAGATAAGCTGCAGTGCTGGGCTGAGAGGTGGCAAATGGAGTTTAATGTAGAGAAGTGTGAGGTGATTCACTTTGGAAGGAATAACAGGAATGTGGAATATTTGGCTAATGGAAAAGTTCTTGAAAGTGTGGATGAGCAGAGGGATCTAGGTGTCCATGTACATAGATCCCTGAAAGTTGCCACCCAGGTTGATAGGGTGGTGAAGAAGGCCTATGGAGTGTTGGCCTTTATTGGTAGAGGGATTGAGTTCCGGAGTCAGGAGGTCATGTTGCAGCTGTACAGAACTCTGGTACAGCCGCATTTGGAGTATTGCGTACAGTTCTGGTCACCGCATTATAGGAAGGACGTGGAGGCTTTGGAACGGGTGCAGAGGAGATTTACCAGGATGTTGCCTGGTATGGAGGGAAAATCTTACGAGGAAAGTCTGATGGACTTGAGGTTGTTTTCCTTAGAGAGAAGAAGGTTAAGAGGAGACTTAATAGAGGCATACAAAATGATCAGTGGGTTAGATAGGGTGGACAGTGAGAGCCTTCTCCTGCGGATGGAAATGGCTAGCACGAGGGGACATAGCCTTAAACTGAGGGGTAATAGATATAGGACAGAGGTCAGAGGTAGGTTCTTTACGCAAAGAGTAGTGAGGCCGTGGAATGCCCTACCTGCTACAGTAGTGAACTCGGCAACATTGAGGGCATTTAAAAGTTTATTGGATAAACATATGGATGATAATGGTATAGTGTAGGTTAGATGGCTTTTGTTTCGGTGCAACATCGTGGGCCAAAGGGCCTGTACTGCGCTGTATCGTTCTATGTTCTATGTTCTGTAAGAATAATGGAGGCTGACACCCAAAGCAACATTTCAAACCGAGTTGGACATTTACGGCCATAAGACCATAAGACAAAGGAGCTGAACTTGGTCACTAGGCCCATCGAGCCTGCTCATTCAATCATGGCTGATATGTTTCTCATCCTCATTCTCCTACCTTCTCACCTTCTCCCCAGAACCCCTGACCTCCTTATTAACCAAGAACCTATCTATCTCTGTCTTAAAGACGCTCAGTGATTTGGCCTCCACAGCCTTCTGCGGCAAAGAGTTCCACAGATTCACCACCCTCTGGCTGAATAAATTCCTCCTCAGCTCTGCTTTAAAGCATCGTGCCTTTAGTCTGAGATTGTGTCCTCTGATTATAGTTTTTCCTACAAGTGGAAACATCCTCTCCACGTCCACTCTGTCCAGGACTCGCAGTATCCTGGAAGTTTCAGTAAGATCCCCCCTCATCCTTCGAAACTCCACGAGTACAGACCCAGAGTCCTCAACCATTCCTCATACGACAAGCTCTTCATTCCAGGCATCGTTCCACTGAACCTCCTGTGGACCCTTTCCAAGGGAAGCATGCCCTTCTTCAGATACGGGGCCCAAAACTGCTCACAATACTCCAAATGGGATCTGACCAGAGCCTTATACAGCCTCAGAAGCACATTCCTGGTCTTGTACTCTCGCCCTCTCGACATGAATGCTAACATTGCAATTGCCTTCCTAACTGCCGACTGAACCTGCCCGTTAACCATAAGAGAATCGTGAACAAGGCCTCCCAAGTCCCTTTGTGCTCCTGATTTCCGAAGCATTTCCCCATTTAGAGAATAGTCAATTCCTCGTTCTAAAGTGCATAACCTCACACTTTTCCACATTGTATTCCATCTGCCACGTCTTTACAGAATCTCCGAGTCTCAAAGTCCTTCTGCAGCCCCCCCTCCCCCCCCCCACCCCCCCACCCCGCCACCGCTTCCTCAATACTATCTGTCCCTCTACAGATCTTTGTATCATCTGCAAACTCAGCAACAGAGCCTTCAGTTCCTTCTTCCAGATCATTAATGTATATTGTGGAAAGTTGTGGTCCCAGCACAGACCCCTGAGGCACACCACTAGACACCGGCTGCCATCCTGAAAAAGACCCCTTTATCCCCACTCTCTGCCTCTGCCAGTCAGCCAATTCTTTTTCCATCCCAGGATATCACCCTGAACACCATGGGCTCTTAACCAATTTAACAGCCTCCTGTGCGGCACCATCTCAAATGCCTCCTGGAAATCTAAATAAATCTTGCCGCTGGTTCTCCCTTGTCTAACTTCCGTGTTACTTCCTCAAAGAGAACTCTACCAGATTTGTCAGGCGTGACCTCCCCTTGACGAAGCCGTGCTGACTCAGTCCTATTTTACCATGCACTTCCAAGTACTCCGCAATCTCATCTTTAATAATGGATCTAAAATCTTACCAATGACCGAAGTCAGGCTAACCGGCCGATAATTTCCCGTCTTCTGCCTCTCTCCCTTCTTAACCAGCGGTGCTACATTAGCCACTTTCCAGTCCTCAGGGTCCCTTTCTGCCTCCAGTGATTCCTGAAAGATCACCACCACTCCCTCCACAACCTCCTCAGCTATCTCTTTTAGAACCCTGGGATGTAGTCCATCCGTCCAGGTCATTCATCCACCTTCAGACCTTTCAGTTTCCCCAGAACCTTCTCCTTAGTTGGCCTGCCATTTCTTTGTTGCCTATTATTACTTCAACTTATGTTCACTAATCAAGTCTGCTTCATGACACATCACCAAATCCAGAATTGCCTGTTCCCCAGTCGGCTCTGTCACAAGCTGCTCCAAAGAAAATCTCTGAGACTTTCCTCATATTCCTTTTCTTGAGATCCACGACCAATCTGATTTTCCCAGTCCACCTGCATATTGAAGTCCCCATGATTATTGTAACATTGCCTTTTTTACATGCCTTTTCTATCTCCTGATTTATTTACTGCTCGGGATCCTGCAAATAACTCCCATCAGGGTCGTTTTATCTACTCCATTCCTCAACTCTGTCCACAGAGAATCTATGCCTTCTGATCCTATATCGCTCCTCGCTATCGATTTAACTTAATTCCATACTAACATAGAATGTACAGTGCAGAAGGAGGCCATTCGGCCCATCAAGACTGCACCAGCTCTTGGAAAGAGCACCCAACCCAAGGTCAACACCTGCACCCTATCCCCACCCAACACTAAGGGCAATTTTGGACACTAAGGGCAATTTATCAAGGCCAATCCACCTAACCTGCACATCTTTGGACTGTGGGAGGAAACCGGAGCCCCCGGAGGAAACCCACGCACACACGGGGAGGATGTGCAGACTCCACACAGACAGTGACCCAAGTCGGAATCGAACCTGGGACCCTGGAGCTGTGAAGCAATTGTGCTATCCACAATGCTGCCGTGCTGCCCCCTTTGCCCATCTGATTTTCCTTTCGATAGAACACTTGCATATTTTGAACCCAGCCCTGATCACGTACCTGTGATTCCCACCAAATCGTACCAGCCAATATCAATGTGCGCAACATGCAAATTTACCTTGTTCCGTATACATAGAACATTACAGCGCAGTACAGGCCCTTCGGCCCTCGATGTTGCGCCGACCTGTGAAACCACTCTAAAGCCCACCTACACTATTCCCTTATTGTCCATTTGTCTACCCAATGACCATTTGAATGTCCTTCGTGTTGGCGAGTCCACTATACTGCGCACATTTAGGTCCATCACCCTCAATCCTGCATTGAGCACCTCCCTTCTCACACTTGTCACCTTGTTTGCTCTGCCTGAGGGTGATGTTGTTCAGGTATTTGAGTTCTCCATTTCCCCTTCAGTTATTACTCCTGCTGAGCTACCGCTCTGGTTCCCACCCCCTTTCATATTAGTTTCAATTCTCCCAGGTGACACTAACAAACCTCCCAGCGAGGATAGTGATGCCCCTCCAGTTCAGATGCTGCCCGCCCTTCTTGTCCAGGTCCCACCTGTCCCGGAAGATAGCCCAATGGCCCAGAAATCTGAAACCCTCCCTCCTACACCACCAGTTTAGCTGTACTATCCTCTTATTTCTGGCCTCACTGTCACGGGGCACAGGGAGTAATCCTGAGAGTAATCCTCAGAGCACCCGGAGGAAACCCACGCAGACACGGCGAGAACGTGCAGACTCTGCACAGACAGTGACCCACGCGGGAATCGAACCTGGGACCCTGGCGGTGTGACGTCGTAGTGGTAACCACTATGCTACCGTGCTGCCCGATTTGCTCAGCTTTCTTTGGGAGAAACAGGCAGAGAGAATCCTCACACCATTCAGTCATGGCACAACTATGATTAATGAAATTAAATCCTGAGATATAATTGCTGGTATCATAGACATGGGAAATATTTCCCAATACATATTATTGTGGGAAGTTAATTATTATGGTCTGAACAATAATTAGAAACGCCTGTGATTATTGCAATGAACAATCCTTTGTCAATCACAGTGAAAGATGCAATGAAATGTTTTCAGTTATTTGCTGTGTTTAATGGACTGAAAACTAATTTGGTATCTTCTCTCAATGTTGCACAAATAATAATTAGTTGTGTACTGCTTGTTGGACTTTAACATAATGAGCTGTTCACTGATTTAATACAACCTCGCACTGAATGAATGAGATAATTGTTTATTGGACCAAACAATCAATTCAAATTCACTCTGATTATTGGGATGAACTATGTTAACAGGTGATTAATCTTCACAAAAAATAATTAAATAATTCAAGTAAAAAGCACCAGATCCGTCAGAATTTCACCAGTTTAAAGACATTTAATGTTGGGAAACTGGCAATCATTGGTTAAAATATCTGAGCCATTTTAACAGCTAGTTCTTCCATATTCGCTTAGATTATTGGGTGTAATGATTAAAAGTTAGTTACTTTTACTCTTGGACTGATGAAGAATTTGCTCTTCACTTTTATGCGGAATCCAAGCAGTATAAAATGTGTTGGCCCTCAGGACAATCCCACCGAAAGGACATTTGAAAAGGGACCTGCTGCAGTGACTGATGTTGTCTCCAAATCCCGCAGCCCACTCACTCCTCTCTGGGGTTGGGTGATATCTGGGCTTGGGTGATATCTGGGGTTGGGCGATCTCTGCCGTTGAGTGATATCTGGGGTTGGGTGATATCTGGGGTTGGGTGATATCTGGGGTTGGGTGATATCTGAGATTGGGTGATATCTGGGGTTGGGTGATATCTGGGATTGGGTCTCCCTGGGGTTGGGTGATTTCTGGGGTTGGGTGATATCTGGGTTGGGTGATATCTGGGGTTGGGTGATCTCTGCGGTTGGGTGATCTCTGGGGTTGGGTGATCTCTGGGGTTGGGTGATCTCTAGGGTTGGGTGATCTCTGGGGTTGGGTGATCTCTGGGGTTGGGTGATCTCTGGGGTTGGGTGATATCTGAGTTTGGGTGATATCTGGGGTTGGGTCTCCCTGGGGTTGGGTGATATCTGGGGTTGGGTGATCTCTGGGGTTGGGTGATCTCTGGGGTTGGGTGATATCTGGGGTTGGGTGATATCTGGGGTTGCGTGATATCTGGGGTTGCGTGATTTCTGAGGTTGGGTGATCTCTGGGGATGGGTGATCTCTGGGGTTGGGTGATCTCTGGGGTTGGGTGATATCTGAGTTTGGGTGATATCTGGGGTTGGGTCTCCCTGGGGTTGGGTGATCTCTGGGGTTGGGTGATCTCTGGGGTTGGGTGATCTCTGGGTTGGGTGATATCTGGGGTTGGGTCTCCCTGGGGTTGGGTGATCTCTGGGGTTGGGTGATATCTGAGTTTGGGTGATATCTGGGGTTGGGTCTCCCTGGGGTTGGGTGATTTCTGGGGTTGGGTGATATCTGGGGTTGGGTGATATCTAGGGTTGGGTGATATCTGGGTTGGGTGATATCTGGGGTTGGGTGATATCTGAGTTTGGGTGATATCTGGGGTTGGGTCTCCCTGGGGTTTGGTGATATCTGGGGTTGGGTGATATCTGGGGTTGGGTAATTTCTGGGGTTGGGTGATATGGGGGGGTGATATCCGGTGGGTGCTGATATCCGTTCTGCGGTGATGTTTGGCGGGGGGCATCAATTCCAGGCTGGGTTCATATCCGAGGGGGGGGGGTGATATATTAATAATAATCGCTTATTGTCACAAGTATATTTTACTGAAGTTACTGTGAAAAGCCCCTAGTTGCCATAGTCCGGCGCCTGTTGTTGAGGCCGGCACGGGAATTGATCCCTCGCTACTCGCATTGTTCTGCACTGCAAGCCAGCTATTTAGCCCACTGAGCTAAACCAGCCCATGTTGGGCTGGTTCGGGGGGGGGGTGTCATCGGGCAGAATGATACCTTGCTGGGGGCATCCGGAGGTTCTGGGTGTTAATCAGGGTGATAATATCGAGGGTCGTTATATCTGGGGACTGACATAGGAGGGGGGGGGTATTTAAGGGGGTGATATCCGGTTGGGAGGGGTGACATTAGGTGGGCGGGGGTAATCTCCGGTGGAGTAGTCCAAGAGTAGTGGCATCTGCCGGTGGGTGATATTGGGGTGGGTGTGATATCGGGGAGGGGGTGATATCGGGGTGGGGGTGATATCGGGGTGGGGGTGATATCGGGGAGGTGGTGAGATCGGGGTGTGGGTGATTTTGGGGTGGAGGTGATATCGGGGAGTGGGTGATAACGGGGTGGGGGTGATATCGGGGAGGGGGTGATATCGGGGAGGGGTGATATCGGGGTGGGGGTGATATCGGGGTGGAGGTGATATCGGGGAGTGGGTGATATCGGGGTGGGGTGATATCGGGAGGGGGTGATATCGGGGAGGGGGTGATATCGGGGAGTGGGTGATATCGGG
>NW_027309204.1:0-47000 GCF_047496885.1 Scyliorhinus torazame | reverse complement strand
ATCGAGCCGCCTATCCCTCATCGAGCAGCCTCTGCCTCATCGAGCAGCCTCTCCCTCATCGAGCTGCCTATCCCTCATCAAACAGCCTCTGACTCATCGAGCAGCCTATCCCTCATCGAGCAGCCTCTGCCTCATCAAGCAACCTCTGACTCATCGAGCAGCCTCTGACTCATTGAGCAACCTCTGCCTCATCGAGCAGCCTCTGACTCATCGAGCAGCCTCTGCCTCATCGAGCAGCCTATCCCTCATCGAGCAGCCTCTGACTCATCGAGCAACCTCTGCCTCATCGAGCAGCCTATCCCTCATCGACCAGCCTCTGCCTCATCGAGCAGCCTATCCCTCATCGAGCAACCTCTGCCTCATCGAGCAACGTCTGCCTCATCGAGCCGCCTCTGCCTCATCGAGCAACCTATCCCTCATCGAGCAACCTCTGCCTCATCGAGCAACCTTTGCCTCATCGAGCAGCCTCTGCCTCATCAAGCAGTCTGTCTCATCGAGCTGCCTATCCCTCATCGAGCAGCCTCTGCCTCATCGAGCAGTCTCTGCCTCATTGAGCAGCCTCTCCCTCATCAAGCAGCCTACCCCTCATTAAGCAGCCTATCCCTCATCGGCAGCCTATCCCTCATCGAGAAACCTCTGCCTCATCGAGCAGTTTCTGCCTCATCGAGCAGCCAATCCCTCATCGAGCAGCCTCTGCCTCATCGAGCAGCCTCTGCCTCATCGAGCAGTCTCTCCCTCATCGAGCAGCCTATCCCTCATCAAACAGCCTATCCCTCATCGAGCAGCCTATCTCTCATCGAGCAGCCTCTGACTAATCGAGCAGCCTCTCCCTAATCGAGCAGCCTATCCCTCATCAAACAGCCTATCCCTCATCGAGCAGCCTATCCCTCATCAAACAGCCTATCCCTCATCGAGCAGCCTATCCCTCATCGAGCAACCTCTGCCTCATCGAGCAGTTTCTGCCTCATCGAGCAGCCAATCCCTCATCGAGCAGTCTCTGCCTCATCGAACAGTCTCTGCCTCATCGAGCAGCCTCTGCCTCATCGAGCAGCCTCTGCCTCATCGAGCAACCTCTGCCTCATCGAGCAGCCTATCCCTCATCGAGCAGCCTATCCCTCATCGAGCAGCCTATCCCTCATCGAGCAGCCTCTGCCTCATCGAGCAGCCTCTCCCTCATCGAGCTGCCTATCCCTCATCAAACAGCCTCTGACTCATCGAGCAGCCTATCCCTCATCGAGCAGCCTCTGCCTCATCAAGCAACCTCTGACTCATCGAGCAGCCTCTGACTCATTGAGCAACCTCTGCCTCATCGAGCAGCCTCTGCCTCATCGAGCAGCCTATCCCTCATCGAGCAGCCTCTGACTCATCGAGCAACCTCTGCCTCATCGAGCAGCCTATCCCTCATCGACCAGCCTCTGCCTCATCGAGCAGCCTATCCCTCATCGAGCAACCTCTGCCTCATCGAGCAACGTCTGCCTCATCGAGCCGCCTCTGCCTCATCGAGCAGCCTATCCCTCATCGAGCAGCCTATCCTTCATCGAGCAGCCTATCCCTCATCGAGCAACCTCTGCCTCATCGAGCAGCCTATCCCGCATCGACCAGCCTCTGCCTCATCCAGCAGCCTATCCCTCATCGAGCAACCTCTGCCTCATCGAGCAACGTCTGCCTCATCGAGCCGCCTCTGCCTCATCGAGCAACCTATCCCTCATTTAGCAACCTCTGCCTCATCGAGCAACCTTTGCCTCATCGAGCAGCCTCTGCCTCATCAAGCAGTCTGTCTCATCGAGCTGCCTATCGCTCATCGAGCAGCCTCTGCCTCATCTAGCAGTCTCTGCCTCATTGAGCAGCCTCTCCCTCATCAAGCAGCCTACCCCTCATTAAGCAGCCTATCCCTCATCGAGCAGCCTATCCCTCATCGAGCAACCTCTGCCTCATCGAGCAGTTTCTGCCTCATCGAGCAGCCAATCCCTCATCGAGCAGCCTCTGCCTCATCGAGCAGCCTCTGCCTCATCGAGCAGCCTCTCCCTCATCGAGCAGCCTATCCCTCATCAAACAGCCTATCCCTCATCGAGCAGCCTATCTCTCATCGAGCAGCCTCTGACTAATCGAGCAGCCTATCCCTCATCGAGCAGTCTCTGCCTCATCGAGCAGTCTCTGCCTCATCGAGCAGCCTCTGACTCATCGAGCAGCCTCTGCCTCATCGAGCAACCTCTGCCTCATCGAGCAGCCTATCCCTCATCGAGCAGCCTATCCCTCATCGAGCAGCCTATCACACATCGAGCAGCCTCTGCCTCATCGAGCAGCCTCTCCCTCATCGAGCAGCCTATCCCTCATCGAGCAGCCTCTGCCTCATCGAGCAGCCTATCCCTCATCGAGCCACCTCTGCCTCACCGAGCAGCCTCTGCCTCATCGAGCAGCCTATCCCTCATCGAGCAGCCTCTGACTCATCGAGCAGCCTCTGCCTCATCGAGCAGCCTATCCCTCATCGAGCAGCCTCTGCCTCATCGAGCAGCCTCTCCCTCATCGAGCTGCCTATCCCTCATCAAACAGCCTCTGACTCATCGAGCAGCCTATCCCTCATCGAGCAGCCTCTGCCTCATCAAGCAACCTCTGACTCATCGAGCAGCCTCTGACTCATTGAGCAACCTCTGCCTCATCGAGCAGCCTCTGCCTCATCGAGCAGCCTATCCCTCATCGAGCAGCCTCTGACTCATCGAGCAACCTCTGCCTCATCGAGCAGCCTATCCCTCATCGACCAGCCTCTGCCTCATCGAGCAGCCTATCCCTCATCGAGCAATCTCTGCCTCATCGAGCAACGTCTGCCTCATCGAGCCGCCTCTGCCTCATCGAGCAACCTATCCCTCATCGAGCAACCTCTGCCTCATCGAGCAACCTTTGCCTCATCGAGCAGCCTCTGCCTCATCAAGCAGTCTGTCTCATCGAGCTGCCTATCCCTCATCGAGCAGCCTCTGCCTCATCGAGCAGTCTCTGCCTCATTGAGCAGCCTCTCCCTCATCAAGCAGCCTATCCCTCATCAAGCAGCCTATCCCTCATCGAGCAGCCTATCCCTCATCGAGCAACCTCTGCCTCATCGAGCAGTTTCTGCCTCATCGAGCAGCCAATCCCTCATCGAGCAGCCTCTGCCTCACCGAGCAACCTCTGTCTCATCGAGCAGCCTATCCCTCATCGAGCAGCCTCTGCCTCATCGAGCAGCCTATCCCTCATCGAGCAACTTCTGCCTCATCGAGCAACCTCTGCCTCATCAAGCAACCTCTGCCTCATCGAGCAGCCACTGCCTCATCGAGCAGCCTCTGACTGATCGAGCAACCTGTGCCTCATCGAGCAGCCTCTGCCTCATCGAGCAGCCTCTGTCTCATCAAGCAGCCTCTGCCTCATCGAGCAGCCTCTGTCTCATCGAGCAGCCTATCCCTCATCGAGAAACCTGCTCATCGAGCAGCCTATCCCTCATCGAGCAACCTCTGCCTCATCGAGCCGCCTCTGCCTCATCGAGCCGCCTCTGCCTCATCGAGCAGCCTATCCCTCATCGAGCAACCTCTGCCTCATCGAGCCGCCTCTTTTTCATCGAGCAGCCTATCCCTCATCGAGCAACCTCTGCCTCATCGAACAACCTCTGCCTCATCGAGCAGCCTCTGCCTCATCGAGCAGCCTCTCCCTCATCAAGCAACCTCTGCCTCATCATGCAGTCTCTGTCTCATCGAGCAGCCTCTGCCTCATCGAGCAGCCTATCCCTCATCGAGCAACTTCTGCCTCATCGAGCAACCTCTGCCTCATCGAGCAGCCTCTGACTCATCGAGCAGCCTCTGCCTCATCGAGCAGCCTCTGACTCATCGAGCAGCCTCTGCCTCATCGAGCAGCCTACCCCTCATCGAGCAGCCTATCCCTCATCGAACAGCCTCTGCCTCATCGGGCAGCCTATCCCTCATCGAGCAGCCTATTACTCATCGAGCAGCCTATCACTCATCGAGCAGCCTCTGACTCATCGAGCAGCCTATCCCTCATCGAGCAGCCTCTGCCTCATCGAGCAGCCTCTGCCTCATCGAGCAGCCTCTGCCTCATCGAGCAGCCTCTGACTCATCGAGCAACCTCTGCCTCATCGAGCAGCCTATCCCTCATTGAGCAGCCTATCCCTCATCGAGCAACCTTTGCCTCATCGAGCAGCCTTTGCCTCATCGAGCAGCCTCTGCCTCATCGAGCAGCCTCTGACTCATCGAGCAGCCTCTGACTCATCGAGCAGCTTCTGCCTCATCGAGCAGCCTATCCCTCATCGAGCAACCTCTGCCTCATCGAGTAGCCTATCCCTCATCGAGCAACCTCTGCCTCATCGAGCAACCTCTGCCTCATCGAGCAACCTCTGCCTCATCGAGCCGCCTCTTCCTCATCGAGCAGCCTATCCCTCATCGAGCAACCTCTGCCTCATCGAGCAACCTCTGCCTCATCGAGCAGCCTCTGCCTCATCGAGCATCCTCTCCCTCATCAAGCAACCTCTCCCTCATCAAGCAGTCTCTGTCTCATCGAGCAGCCTATCCCTCATCGAACCGCCTATCCCTCATCGAGCAGCCTCTGCCTCATCGAGCAGCCTCTCCCTCATCGAGCAGCCTATCCCTCATCGAGCAGCCTATCACACATCGAGCAGCCTCTGCCTCATCGAGCAGCCTCTCCCTCATCGAGCAGCCTATCCCTCATCGAGCAGCCTCTGCCTCATCGAGCAGCCTATCCCTCATCGAGCCATCTCTGCCTCACCGAGCAGCCTCTGCCTCATTGAGCAGCCTATCCCTCATCGAGCAGCCTCTGACTCATCGAGCAGCCTCTGCCTCATCGAGCAGCCTATCCCTCATCGAGCAGCCTCTGCCTCATCGAGCAGCCTCTCCCTCATCGAGCTGCCTATCCCTCATCAAACAGCCTCTGACTCATCGAGCAGCCTATCCCTCATCGAGCAGCCTCTGCCTCATCAAGTAACCTCTGACTCATCGAGCAGCCTCTGACTCATTGAGCAACCTCTGCCTCATCGAGCAGCCTCTGCCTCATCGAGCAGCCTCTGACTCATCGAGCAGCCTCTGCCTCATCGAGCAGCCTATCCCTCATCGAGCAGCCTCTGACTCATCGAGCAACCTCTGCCTCATCGAGCAGCCTATCCCTCATCGACCAGCCTCTGCCTCATCGAGCAGCCTATCCCTCATCGAGCAACCTCTGCCTCATCGAGCAACGTCTGCCTCATCGAGCCGCCTCTGCCTCATTGAGCAACCTATCCCTCATCGAGCAACCTCTGCCTCATCGAGCAACCTTTGCCTCATCGAGCAGCCTCTGCCTCATCAAGCAGTCTGTCTCATCGAGCTGCCTATCCCTCATCGAGCAGCCTCTGCCTCATCGAGCAGTCTCTGCCTCATTGAGCAGCCTCTCCCTCATCAAGCAGCCTATCACTCATTAAGCAGCCTATCCCTCATCGAGCAGCCTATCCCTCATCGAGCAACCTCTGCCTCATCGAGCAGTTTCTGCCTCATCGAGCAGCCAATCCCTCATCGAGCAGCCTCTGCCTCATCGAGCAGCCTCTGCCTCATCGAGCAGCCTCTCCCTCATCGAGCAGCCTATCCCTCATCAAACAGCCTATCCCTCATCGAGCAGCCTGTCTCTCATCGAGCAGCCTCTGACTCATCGAGCAGCCTATCCCTCATCGAGCAGTCTCTGCCTCGTCGAGCAGTCTCTGCCTCATCGAGCAGCCTCTGCCTCATCGAGCAGCCTCTGCCTCATCGAGCAACCTCTGCCTCATCGAGCAGCCTATCCCGCATCGAGCAGCCTATCCCTCATCGAGCAGCCTATCACACATCGAGCAGCCTCTGCCTCATCGAGCAGCCTCTCCCTCATCGAGCAGCCTATCCCTCATCGAGCAGCCTCTGCCTCATCGAGCAGCCTATCCCTCATCGAGCCACCTCTGCCTCACCGAGCAGCCTCTGCCTCATCGAGCAGCCTATCCCTCATCGAGCAGCCTCTGACTCATCGAGCAGCCTCTGCCTCATCGAGCAGCCTCTCCCTCATCGAGCTGCCTATCCCTCATCAAACAGCCTCTGACTCATCGAGCAGCCTATCCCTCATCGACCAGCCTCTGCCTCATCAAGCAACCTCTGACTCATCGAGCAGCCTCTGACTCATTGAGCAACCTCTGCCTCATCGAGCAGCCTCTGCCTCATCGAGCAGCCTATCCCTCATCGAGCAGCCTCTGACTCATCGAGCAACCTCTGCCTCATCGAGCAGCCTATCCCTCATTGACCAGCCTCTGCCTCATCGAGCAGCCTATCCCTCATCGAGCAACCTCTGCCTCATCGAGCAACGTCTGCCTCATCGAGCCGCCTCTGCTTCATCGAGCAACCTATCCCTCATCGAGCAACCTCTGCCTCATCGAGCAACCTTTGCCTCATCGAGCAGCCTCTGCCTCATCAAGCAGTCTGTCTCATCGAGCTGCCTATCCCTCATCGAGCAGCCTCTGCCTCATCGAGCAGTCTCTGCCTCATTGAGCAGCCTCTCCCTCATCAAGCAGCCTATCCCTCATCAAGCAGCCTATCCCTCATCGAGCAGCCTATCCCTCATCGAGCAACCTCTGCCTCATCGAGCAGTTTCTGCCTCATCGAGCAGCCAATCCCTCATCGAGCAGCCTCTGCCTCATCGAGCAGCCTCTGCCTCATCGAGCAGCCTCTCCCTCATCGAGCAGCCTATCCCTCATCAAACAGCCTATCCCTCATCGAGCAGCCTATCTCTCATCGAGCAGCCTCTGACTAATCGAGCAGCCTATCCCTCATCGAGCAGTCTCTGCCTCATCGAGCAGTCTCTGCCTCATCGAGCAGCCTCTGCCTCATCGAGCAGCCTCTGCCTCATCGAGCAACCTCTGCCTCATCGAGCAGCCTATCCCTCATCGAGCAGCCTATCCCTCATCGAGCAGCCTATCACACATCGAGCAGCCTCTGCCTCATCGAGCAGCCTCTCCCTCATCGAGCAGCCTATCCCTCATCGAGCAGCCTCTGCCTCATCGAGCAGCCTATCCCTCATCGAGCCACCTCTGCCTCACCGAGCAGCCTCTGCCTCATCGAGCAGCCTATCCCTCATCGAGCAGCCTCTGACTCATCGAGCAGCCTCTGCCTCATCGAGCAGCCTATCCCTCATCGAGCAGCCTCTGCCTCATCGAGCAGCCTCTCCCTCATCGAGCTGCCTATCCCTCATCAAACAGCCTCTGACTCATCGAGCAGCCTATCCCTCATCGAGCAGCCTCTGCCTCATCAAGCAACCTCTGACTCATCGAGCAGCCTCTGACTCATTGAGCAACCTCTGCCTCATCGAGCAGCCTCTGCCTCATCGAGCAGCCTATCCCTCATCGAGCAGCCTCTGACTCATCGAGCAACCTCTGCCTCATCGAGCAGCCTATCCCTCATCGACCAGCCTCTGCCTCATCGAGCAGCCTATCCCTCATCGAGCAATCTCTGCCTCATCGAGCAACGTCTGCCTCATCGAGCCGCCTCTGCCTCATCGAGCAACCTATCCCTCATCGAGCAACCTCTGCCTCATCGAGCAACCTTTGCCTCATCGAGCAGCCTCTGCCTCATCAAGCAGTCTGTCTCATCGAGCTGCCTATCCCTCATCGAGCAGCCTCTGCCTCATCGAGCAGTCTCTGCCTCATTGAGCAGCCTCTCCCTCATCAAGCAGCCTATCCCTCATCAAGCAGCCTATCCCTCATCAAGCAGCCTATCCCTCATCGAGCAGCCTATCCCTCATCGAGCAACCTCTGCCTCATCGAGCAGTTTCTGCCTCATCGAGCAGCCAATCCCTCATCGAGCAGCCTCTGCCTCATCGAGCAACCTCTGTCTCATCGAGCAGCCTATCCCTCATCGAGCAGCCTCTGCCTCATCGAGCAGCCTATCCCTCATCGAGCAACTTCTGCCTCATCGAGCAACCTCTGCCTCATCGAGCAACCTCTGCCTCATCGAGCAGCCTCTGCCTCATCGAGCAGCCTCTGACTGATCGAGCAACCTCTGCCTCATCGAGCAGCCTCTGCCTCATCGAGCAGCCTCTGTCTCATCAAGCAGCCTCTGCCTCATCGAGCAGCCTCTGTCTCATCGAGCAGCCTATCCCTCATCGAGAAACCTGCTCATCGAGCAGCCTATCCCTCATCGAGCAACCTCTGCCTCATCGAGCCGCCTCTGCCTCATCGAGCCGCCTCTGCCTCATCGAGCAGCCTATCCCTCATCGAGCAACCTCTGCCTCATCGAGCCGCCTCTTTCTCATCGAGCAGCCTATCCCTCATCGAGCAACCTCTGCCTCATCGAGCAACCTCTGCCTCATCGAGCAGCCTCTGCCTCATCGAGCAGCCTCTCCCTCATCAAGCAACCTCTGCCTCATCATGCAGTCTCTGTCTCATCGAGCAGCCTATCCCTCATCGAGCATCCTCTGCCTCATCGAGCAGCCTATCCCTCATCGAGCAACTTCTTCCTCATCGAGCAACCTCTGCCTCATCGAGCAGCCTCTGACTCATCGAGCAGCCTCTGCCTCATCGAGCAGCCTCTGACTCATCGAGCAGCCTCTGCCTCATCGAGCAGCCTCTGACTCATCGAGCAGCCTCTGCCTCATCGAGCAGCCTCTGCCTCATCGAGCAGCCTATCCCTCATCGAGCAGCCTATTACTCATCGAGCAGCCTATCACTCATCGAGCAGCCTCTGACTCATCGAGCAGCCTATCCCTCATCGAGCAGCCTCTGCCTCATCGAGCAGCCTCTGCCTCATCGAGCAGCCTCTGCCTCATCGAGCAGCCTCTGACTCATCGAGCAACCTCTGCCTCATCGAGCAGCCTATCCCTCATTGAGCAGCCTATCCCTCATCGAGCAACCTTTGCCTCATCGAGCAGCCTCTGCCTCATCGAGCAGCCTCTGACTCATCGAGCAGCCTCTGACTCATCGAGCAGCTTCTGCCTCATCGAGCAGCCTATCCCTCATCGAGCAACCTCTGCCTCATCGAGTAGCCTATCCCTCATCGAGCAACCTCTGCCTCATCGAGCAGCCTCTGCCTCATCGAGCAGCCTCTGCCTCATCGAGCAGCCTATCCCTCATCGAGCAACCTCTGCCTCATCGAGCAACCTCTGCCTCATCGAGCCGCCTCTTCCTCATCGAGCAGCCTATCCCTCATCGAGCAACCTCTGCCTCATCGAGCAACCTCTGCCTCATCGAGCAGCCTCTGCCTCATCGAGCATCCTCTCCCTCATCAAGCAACCTCTCCCTCATCAAGCAGTCTCTGTCTCATCGAGCAGCCTATCCCTCATTGAACAGCCTATCCCTCATCGAGCAGCCTCTGCCTCATCGAGCAGCCTCTCCCTCATCGAGCAGCCTATCCCTCATCGAGCAGCCTATCACACATCGAGCAGCCTCTGCCTCATCGAGCAGCCTCTCCCTCATCGAGCAGCCTATCCCTCATCGAGCAGCCTCTGCCTCATCGAGCAGCCTATCCCTCATCGAGCCATCTCTGCCTCACCGAGCAGCCTCTGCCTCACTGAGCAGCCTATCCCTCATCGAGCAGCCTCTGACTCATCGAGCAGCCTCTGCCTCATCGAGCAGCCTATCCCTCATCGAGCAGCCTATCCCTCATCGAGCAGCCTCTGACTCATCGAGCAGCCTCTGACTCATTGAGCAACCTCTGCCTCATCGAGCAGCCTCTGCCTCATCGAGCAGCCTCTGACTCATCGAGCAGCCTCTCCCTCATCGAGCAGCCTATCCCTCATCAAACAGCCTATCCCTCATCGAGCAGCCTATCTCTCATCGAGCAGCCTCTGACTAATCGAGCAGCCTATCCCTCATCGAGCAGTCTCTGCCTCATCGAGCAGTCTCTGCCTCATCGAGCAGCCTCTGCCTCATCGAGCAGCCTCTGCCTCATCGAGCAACCTCTGCCTCATCGAGCAGCCTATCCCTCATCGAGCAGCCTATCCCTCATCGAGCAGCCTATCACACATCGAGCAGCCTCTGCCTCATCGAGCAGCCTCTCCCTCATCGAGCAGCCTATCCCTCATCGAGCAGCCTCTGCCTCATCGAGCAGCCTATCCCTCATCGAGCCACCTCTGCCTCACCGAGCAGCCTCTGCCTCATCGAGCAGCCTATCCCTCATCGAGCAGCCTCTGACTCATCGAGCAGCCTCTGCCTCATCGAGCAGCCTATCCCTCATCGAGCAGCCTCTGCCTCATCGAGCAGCCTCTCCCTCATCGAGCTGCCTATCCCTCATCAAACAGCCTCTGACTCATCGAGCAGCCTATCCCTCATCGAGCAGCCTCTGCCTCATCAAGCAACCTCTGACTCATCGAGCAGCCTCTGACTCATTGAGCAACCTCTGCCTCATCGAGCAGCCTCTGCCTCATCGAGCAGCCTATCCCTCATCGAGCAGCCTCTGACTCATCGAGCAACCTCTGCCTCATCGAGCAGCCTATCCCTCATCGACCAGCCTCTGCCTCATCGAGCAGCCTATCCCTCATCGAGCAATCTCTGCCTCATCGAGCAACGTCTGCCTCATCGAGCCGCCTCTGCCTCATCGAGCAACCTATCCCTCATCGAGCAACCTCTGCCTCATCGAGCAACCTTTGCCTCATCGAGCAGCCTCTGCCTCATCAAGCAGTCTGTCTCATCGAGCTGCCTATCCCTCATCGAGCAGCCTCTGCCTCATCGAGCAGTCTCTGCCTCATTGAGCAGCCTCTCCCTCATCAAGCAGCCTATCCCTCATCAAGCAGCCTATCCCTCATCAAGCAGCCTATCCCTCATCGAGCAGCCTATCCCTCATCGAGCAACCTCTGCCTCATCGAGCAGTTTCTGCCTCATCGAGCAGCCAATCCCTCATCGAGCAGCCTCTGCCTCATCGAGCAACCTCTGTCTCATCGAGCAGCCTATCCCTCATCGAGCAGCCTCTGCCTCATCGAGCAGCCTATCCCTCATCGAGCAACTTCTGCCTCATCGAGCAACCTCTGCCTCATCGAGCAACCTCTGCCTCATCGAGCAGCCTCTGCCTCATCGAGCAGCCTCTGACTGATCGAGCAACCTCTGCCTCATCGAGCAGCCTCTGCCTCATCGAGCAGCCTCTGTCTCATCAAGCAGCCTCTGCCTCATCGAGCAGCCTCTGTCTCATCGAGCAGCCTATCCCTCATCGAGAAACCTGCTCATCGAGCAGCCTATCCCTCATCGAGCAACCTCTGCCTCATCGAGCCGCCTCTGCCTCATCGAGCCGCCTCTGCCTCATCG
This sequence comes from Scyliorhinus torazame, assembly GCF_047496885.1. Lineage (NCBI taxonomy): Eukaryota > Metazoa > Chordata > Chondrichthyes > Carcharhiniformes > Scyliorhinidae > Scyliorhinus > Scyliorhinus torazame. Next base: position 35,734 of record NW_027309204.1, on the reverse strand, counting down.
AGCAGCCTATCCCTCATCGAGCAACCTCTGCCTCATCGAGCCGCCTCTTTCTCATCGAGCAGCCTATCCCTCATCGAGCAACCTCTGCCTCATCGAGCAACCTCTGCCTCATCGAGCAGCCTCTGCCTCATCGAGCAGCCTCTCCCTCATCAAGCAACCTCTGCCTCATCATGCAGTCTCTGTCTCATCGAGCAGCCTATCCCTCATCGAGCATCCTCTGCCTCATCGAGCAGCCTATCCCTCATCGAGCAACTTCTTCCTCATCGAGCAACCTCTGCCTCATCGAGCAGCCTCTGACTCATCGAGCAGCCTCTGCCTCATCGAGCAGCCTCTGACTCATCGAGCAGCCTCTGCCTCATCGAGCAGCCTCTGACTCATCGAGCAGCCTCTGCCTCATCGAGCAGCCTCTGCCTCATCGAGCAGCCTATCCCTCATCGAGCAGCCTATTACTCATCGAGCAGCCTATCACTCATCGAGCAGCCTCTGACTCATCGAGCAGCCTATCCCTCATCGAGCAGCCTCTGCCTCATCGAGCAGCCTCTGCCTCATCGAGCAGCCTCTGCCTCATCGAGCAGCCTCTGACTCATCGAGCAACCTCTGCCTCATCGAGCAGCCTATCCCTCATTGAGCAGCCTATCCCTCATCGAGCAACCTTTGCCTCATCGAGCAGCCTCTGCCTCATCGAGCAGCCTCTGACTCATCGAGCAGCCTCTGACTCATCGAGCAGCTTCTGCCTCATCGAGCAGCCTATCCCTCATCGAGCAACCTCTGCCTCATCGAGTAGCCTATCCCTCATCGAGCAACCTCTGCCTCATCGAGCAGCCTCTGCCTCATCGAGCAGCCTCTGCCTCATCGAGCAGCCTATCCCTCATCGAGCAACCTCTGCCTCATCGAGCAACCTCTGCCTCATCGAGCCGCCTCTTCCTCATCGAGCAGCCTATCCCTCATCGAGCAACCTCTGCCTCATCGAGCAACCTCTGCCTCATCGAGCAGCCTCTGCCTCATCGAGCATCCTCTCCCTCATCAAGCAACCTCTCCCTCATCAAGCAGTCTCTGTCTCATCGAGCAGCCTATCCCTCATTGAACAGCCTATCCCTCATCGAGCAGCCTCTGCCTCATCGAGCAGCCTCTCCCTCATCGAGCAGCCTATCCCTCATCGAGCAGCCTATCACACATCGAGCAGCCTCTGCCTCATCGAGCAGCCTCTCCCTCATCGAGCAGCCTATCCCTCATCGAGCAGCCTCTGCCTCATCGAGCAGCCTATCCCTCATCGAGCCATCTCTGCCTCACCGAGCAGCCTCTGCCTCATTGAGCAGCCTATCCCTCATCGAGCAGCCTCTGACTCATCGAGCAGCCTCTGCCTCATCGAGCAGCCTATCCCTCATCGAGCAGCCTATCCCTCATCGAGCAGCCTCTGACTCATCGAGCAGCCTCTGACTCATCGAGCAGCCTCTGACTCATTGAGCAACCTCTGCCTCATCGAGCAGCCTCTGCCTCATCGAGCAGCCTCTGACTCATCGAGCAGCCTCTGCCTCATCGAGCAGCCTATCCCTCATCGAGCAGCCTCTGACTCATCGAGCAACGTCTGCCTCATCGAGCCGCCTCTGCCTCATTGAGCAACCTATCCCTCATCGAGCAACCTCTGCCTCATCGAGCAACCTCTGCCTCATCAAGCAGTCTGTCTCATCGAGCTGCCTATCCCTCATCGAGCAGCCTCTGCCTCATCGAGCAGTCTCTGCCTCATTGAGCAGCCTCTCCCTCATCAAGCAGCCTATCCCTCATTAAGCAGCCTATCCCTCATCGAGCAGCCTATCCCTCATCGAGCAACCTCTGCCTCATCGAGCAGTTTCTGCCTCATCGAGCAGCCAATCCCTCATCGAGCAGCCTCTGCCTCATCGAGCAGCCTCTGCCTCATCGAGCAGCCTCTGCCTCATCGAGCAGCCTCTCCCTCATCGAGCAGCCTATCCCTCATCAAACAGCCTATCCCTCATCGAGCAGCCTGTCTCTCATCGAGCAGCCTCTGACTCATCGAGCAGCCTATCCCTCATCGAGCAGTCTCTGCCTCGTCGAGCAGTCTCTGCCTCATCGAGCAGCCTCTGCCTCATCGAGCAGCCTCTGCCTCATCGAGCAACCTCTGCCTCATCGAGCAGCCTATCCCGCATCGAGCAGCCTATCCCTCATCGAGCAGCCTATCACACATCGAGCAGCCTCTGCCTCATCGAGCAGCCTCTCCCTCATCGAGCAGCCTATCCCTCATCGAGCAGCCTCTGCCTCATCGAGCAGCCTATCCCTCATCGAGCCACCTCTGCCTCACCGAGCAGCCTCTGCCTCATCGAGCAGCCTATCCCTCATCGAGCAGCCTCTGACTCATCGAGCAGCCTCTGCCTCATCGAGCAGCCTCTCCCTCATCGAGCTGCCTATCCCTCATCAAACAGCCTCTGACTCATCGAGCAGCCTATCCCTCATCGACCAGCCTCTGCCTCATCAAGCAACCTCTGACTCATCGAGCAGCCTCTGACTCATTGAGCAACCTCTGCCTCATCGAGCAGCCTCTGCCTCATCGAGCAGCCTATCCCTCATCGAGCAGCCTCTGACTCATCGAGCAACCTCTGCCTCATCGAGCAGCCTATCCCTCATCGACCAGCCTCTGCCTCATCGAGCAGCCTATCCCTCATCGAGCAACCTCTGCCTCATCGAGCAACGTCTGCCTCATCGAGCCGCCTCTGCTTCATCGAGCAACCTCTGCCTCATCGAGCAACCTCTGCCTCATCGAGCAACCTTTGCCTCATCGAGCAGCCTCTGCCTCATCAAGCAGTCTGTCTCATCGAGCTGCCTATCCCTCATCGAGCAGCCTCTGCCTCATCGAGCAGTCTCTGCCTCATTGAGCAGCCTCTCCCTCATCAAGCAGCCTATCCCTCATCAAACAGCCTATCCCTCATCGAGCAGCCTATCCCTCATCGAGCAACCTCTGCCTCATCGAGCAGTTTCTGCCTCATCGAGCAGCCAATCCCTCATCGAGCAGCCTCTGCCTCATCGAGCAGCCTCTGCCTCATCGAGCAGCCTCTCCCTCATCGAGCAGCCTATCCCTCATCAAACAGCCTATCCCTCATCGAGCAGCCTATCTCTCATCGAGCAGCCTCTGACTCATCGAGCAGCCTATCCCTCATCGAGCAGTCTCTGCCTCATCGAGCAGTCTCTGCCTCATCGAGCAGCCTCTGCCTCATCGAGCAGCCTCTGCCTCATCGAGCAACCTCTGCCTCATCGAGCAGCCTATCCCTCATCGAGCAGCCTATCCCTCATCGAGCAGCCTATCCCTCATCGAGCAACCTCTGCCTCATCGAGCAGCCTCTGCCTCATCGAGCAGCCTCTGCCTCATCGAGCAGCCTCTGACTCATCGAGCAGCCTCTGCCTCATCGAGCAGCCTATCCCTCATCGAGCAGCCTATCCCTCATCAAACAGCCTCTGCCTCATCGAGCAGCCTATCCCTCATCGAGCAGCCTATCCCTCATCGACCTGCCTCTGCCTCACCGAGCAGCCTCTGCCTCATCGAGCAGCCTCTGCCTCATCGAGCAGCCTCTGCCTCATCGAGCAGCCTCTGACTCATCGAGCAACCTCTGCCTCATCGAGCAGCCTATCCCTCATCGAGCAGCCTATCCCTCATCGAGCAACCTCTGCCTCATCGAGCAGCCTCTGCCCTCATCGAGCAGCCTCTGATTGATCGAGCAGCCTCTGACTCATCGAGCAGCCTCTGCCTCATCGAGCAGCCTATCCCTCATCGAGCAACCTCTGCCTCATCGAGCAGCCTATCCCTCATCGAGCAACCACTGCCTCATCGAGCAGCCTCTGCCTCATCGAGCAGCCTCTGCCTCATCGAGCAGCCTCTGCCTCATCGAGCAGCCTATCCCTCATCGAGCAACCTCTGCCTCATCGAGCAACCTCTGCCTCATCGAGCCGCCTCTGCCTCATCGAGCAGCCTCTGCCTCATCGAGCAGCCTATCCCTCATCAGGCAACCTCTGCCTCATCAAGCAGTCTCTGTCTCATCGAGCAGCCTATCCCTCATCGAGCAGCCTATCCCTCATCCAACAGCCTCTGACTCATCGAGCAGCCTATCCCTCATCGAGCAGCCTCTGCCTCATCGAGCAACCTCTGACTCATCGAGCAACCTCTGCCTCATCGAGCAGCCTATCCCTCATCGAGCAGCCTATCCCTCATCGAGCAACCTCTGCCTCATCGAGCAGCCTCTGCCTCATCGAGCAGCCTCTGACTCATCGAGCAGCCTCTGCCTCATCGAGCAGCCTATCCCTCATCGAGCAGCCTATCCCTCATCGAGCAGCCTATCCCTCATCGAGCAGCCTATCCCTCATCGAGCTGCCTCTGACTCATCGAGCAGCCTCTCCCTCATCGAGCAGCCTGACCCTAATCAAGCAGCCTCATTGAGCAACCTATCCCTCATCAAGCAGCCACTACCTCATCGAGCAGCCTGTCCCTCATCCCTTGCTCATTTCTTGGAGCAAGTTATCCGATTAAAACCCAAGAAGTCAGAACCAAAACCATTCCTTGTTCAATATGCCAAACCATTCCACTAGCTCAGCAACAGCCAGTCAATATCATCCCTTTAGAAATAATAATCTTTATTAGTGTCACAAGTAGGTTTACATTAACACTGCAATGAAGTTACTGCGAAAATCCCCCAGTTGCCATATTCCGGCGCCTGTTCAGGTACACTGGGGGAGAATTCAGAATGTCCAATTCACCTAACAGCACGTCTTTCAGGACTTGTGCGAGGAAACCCATGCAGACACGGGGAGAACATGCAGACTCCAGTCAGACACTGACCCAAGCAAGGAATCGAACCCGGTTCCCTGACGCTGTGTAGCAGCAATACTAACCACTGTGCTACCATGCTTTGAAGATCCTTCAAATAACTCAGGTCTGGTGGTCCTTTTTTCAGCTGAATGTTCAGGAACAACTCGGGAGGGTGATGGACTACTCTTCACTTGCCTGGATGAGTTCAGCTCCAACAACACTCAAGAACAACACCATCCAGGACAGAGCAGCCCGCTTGATTGCTACCCCTTCCACAAACTTCTTCCACTATCAATGCACAATGGTAGCCGTGTGTACCACCTACAAGATGCAACTCATCAAGGTTTCTGAGGCAGCACCTTCCAAACCCACCACCACTACCATCGAGAAGGACAAGAGCAGCAGATATATGGGAACCCCACCACCTGGAGGTTCCCCTCCAAGTCACTGACTTGGAAATATATCGGCCATTCCTTTACTGTCGCTGTGGCAAAACCCTGGATCTCTTTTCCCAGCACTAGATGGACTGCAATGGCTGGAGGTTCATCACCACCTCGCTGACATCCCAGGAAAGGACAAATAAAAGACAGGTTTGGAGAGATGACAAGTGAATTCTGCCAGTTATGCTAAAATATAACCTTGCTCTGCAGCTTTGATTAGATGTAGATAAAGACGTTTGTATATAATAAGAAAAGAAACTGAACATGAAACTGAGCAGAGCACCATAGACCCATAAGATTAACATTAGTGGGAGGAAAATTAATAGAATCCTTACTGAAGGAGAAAATATAACATCTAGAAAAATATATAAATAATAATGAGATGATAAATAATCAACATGGATTTCAAAGGAGAAAGCCTCGCTTGACCAACTATGGAATATTTTTGAAAACATAACGAGGGTAGACCAGGAAATAATAACTGATATTTATCTAGATTTTCATAAGGCGTTCAATAATGTGCCCCATAATGCCCACAATTCTCTGTTTGGGAGACTAAGGCTGCAGCGGACTTAAAACAAGCTGGAATTCACCCCACTATTCACCGACACTTTGCCGTTTTTATTTTGGCCTCGTGTAGGAACGGCTCCTCGCAGATCAGGGCGCAATTTTGACTGGCAACACCAATTTCTGCACCCCCCCCTACCCTCCCACACCTGGGGCGGGATTCTCCGACTCCTCGCCGGGTCGGAGAATCACCGGGGGTCGGCGTGAATCCCGCCCCCGCCGTCCTCCCAATTCTCCGGGCCCAAAATAATTGGCCCGCGTGAGCCTCGGAGAATGGTGGGGTCCGGCGCGACTCAATGGGTTCCGGAGCCACCCGAATTCTCCGGCCCGTGCTGGGCCGAAGTCTCGCCCGTTTCATAGATTATCATAGAATTTACAGTGCAGAAGGAGGCCATTCGGCCCATCGAGTCTGCACCGGCTCTTGGAAAGAGCACCCTACCCAAAGTCAACACCTCCACCCTATCCCCATAACCCAGTAACCTCACCCAACACTAAGGGCAATTTTGGACACTAAGGGCAATTTATCATGGCCAATCCACCTAACCTGCACATCTTTGGATTGTGGGAGGAAACCGGAGCACCCGGAGGAAACCCACACACACACGGGGAGGACGTGCAGACTCCGCACAGACAGTGACCCAAGCCGGAATCGAACCTGGGACCCTGGAGCTGTGAAGCAATTGTGCTATCCACAAGGCTACCGTTCTTTGCCAGTCCCGCCGGCGTAAATTGGAGTAGGTCCCTTACTGGCGGGACCTGGTGGCGCGGGCAGCCTCTGGGGTTCTTGGGGGGGCCGGGGGGGGATCTGGCCCCAGGAGGTGCCCCCACGGTGGCCTAGCCCACGATTGGGGCCCACCGATCCGCGGGCGGCCTGTGCCGTGGGGGCACTCTATCCTTCCGCACCGGAGGCTGTACCGATCTGCCATTCCCGGTGCGGAAGTGAAGCCCTTTGCGCATGCGCAGGGATGACGCCTGCACACTCTGGGGCTCCCGCGAATGTGCCAATTCGCACCGGCCGGCGGAGGCCCTTCGGCGCCGGTTGGTGTGGCGCCAAGCCCCTTTCCCGCCGGCTGGCAGGGCACAAACCACTCCGGGGCGGGCCCAGCCTCTGTAGGTGCAGAGGATTCTGCACCTTTGGGGCGGCCCGACGCCGGAGTAGTTCACGCCACTCCGTCCCGCCGGGAACCCCCGTCCCACTGGGTCGGGGAGAATCCCACCCCTGTTCTCCACATCGCTTTACGCCATCTTTTATCAGAAATATATCTATCTCCCTCTTGAAACCATTTAATGATTCTGACTCCACCGCACTATGGGGCAGCAAATTCCACATATTCACCACACTCTGCGAGAAGTACCTCCTCCTCATCTCAGTTTTAAATCTACCGCCTCTCAACCTCTACCTGTGACCTCTTGTTCTATATTGCCACACAAGGGGGAACATTTGGTCTATGTTTATTTTATCAATCCTTTTTAGTATTTTATACACCTCAATCATCTCCCCTCTCATCCTTCTAAACTCCAGTGAGTCTAATCCCAAATTGTTCAATCTCTCCTCATACGTCAACCCTTTCATCCCTGGAATCAATCTGGTGAACCTCCACCAATGCCACCACATCGTTCCTCAAATAAGAAAACCAAAACTGTACACAATACTCCAGATGTGGTCTTGCCAACACTGTACAATTGCAACAACACTTCTCTACTTTTATACTCCAGTCCTTTTGCAACAAACACTAATGTTCCATTTGCCTTTTAATAATTTGCCTTTTGTACCTGCACACAAACGTTTTGCGATTCAGGGACAAAGACACTCTGATCCCTCTGCCCAGACGCATTTTGAATCTGCTTCCCATTTAGGTAATAATTTACATGACTACCTTTTCAGCCAAAATAGATAACCTCACACTTATCCGCGTTAAACTCCATCTGCCAAATTTTGGCTCAATCTCCGAGGCTATCTATATCTGCATGAGATGTAAAATCTGTGGGCTGGATTCTTCGCCTGTGCCTGCCACAAGATCGCCATTGACTCGAAGCGGACCATCTTAAGGTCCATTGACCTTGAGCAGGAATTTCTGTTCAACATGCGGATGCGGCCGAAGGATCCCGCCCTGCATCGCCTCTTCGCTGCCTGCATTCCCACCTATTTTAGTATCTTCCACAAATTTTGCTATTTACACACTGTCCCTACTTGTAGATCATTTATATACATGATAAACAGTTGAGGTCCGAGGACTGAACCCTGTGTCACCCCATTAGTTACAGTTCCCCAGCCAGAGAAGGATCCATTTAACCCGACCCTCTGCTTTGTCAGTCAGCTAATCCTCAATCCAATCTCGTAGTTTGTCTGCAAACCCCTGCGATCTCACCTTCTGGATCAATCTATTATGTGGCCGCGATGGAAAGCCTGGGACAGGATGTCCAAATCTTGGGGCGCACTGTGCTGCCGATGGCTGAGGCTCAGGACAGGGCAGCCTAGTCACAGGCAGCCATACGTAAGACCCACATGGACATTGCTGCAGCGCTCCAGAGCTTGGCCCAGTAACAAAGGGCCAAGGTTGAGGGCATCATGGGCATTGGCCTGGTGCTGACTGACCTTAGCCAGTCACAGAGGGGCATGTTGCAGTCTCAGAGGGGCATGTTGCACACTGTGGGAGTGACATTGCACAGTGCCAGAGGTACATGACTGAGGCAGTGAGGAGCATGATAGGGGCAGTGAGGGACATGTCTCACTCGCTGAGGGATGTGTCCAAGTCTCAGTGCTCCATGGTTGAAGGCATCGAGACGTTGGCTCAAACTAGAGTGGGTCTCCAGGACTGGCAGTGTCAGGTGACAGTGGAGTCTCCGGAACTCACTCCGGCCTCACCTCTGTTCCATGGAGTAGCCCGGGGCATGGATGGGGCAGGACACAGGAACTTGCCACATGGTGTCACCCTCAACGAGAGGTGGCAGGGAACGGGGACAGAAGTGTGAACCAGCCTTGTACGACAGCAGCCCGAGTGAGTGAGCCCGAACCGTTCATCATCTCCTGAAACCCACCCCAAGGATATATGGGCCCATGAGATGAGATGGATTGGCCAGCACACATGCAGGGATACTCAGGTGGGCAGTCGAATGTGATCCTAAAGGCAGGAGTCAAGACTTTGTCAAATGATAAGGATCACCAGAGCTCATTCCACAGCAAATTTCCATCAACCCACACTGTGTGACACACAGGTTGTGACAACCTGACCGGGGGCAGAATGGATGGGAACAGAGGCGCAGTGGACAGGCAGGGCTTGGAGACAGCTGGTGGTCTTGCAGAGTGGGCGAGCTGATAGTGTCACTGGTGAGGCTTAGGGCAGTGTGCCAGGGAGAGTGCCAAAGGCATTTGTCATCTGTTTGAGGTGAACTCTGTTGTTCCCCTGCTATGTGGCTGCTCTTCTGATGAGTGCTCTGAGTGGCAGCACCTCGTGGGTCACTGATTGAGCTTGGCCATGCCCATCCTGTTGATGGGTCAGCTGGGGTCTGAGGGTTTTCAGGAGGGTGGCCTGGGTGGGTTTCCAAATAACCAGAGGCTCTGTGAACATTTACAGCACGCAGTCAGCAGAGTGAACAGGTAGCACGAAAAGGGTTTGTTTAAAACACACACTGCAGAAATGGCGGCCTGAGCCAGGTCACCCCGATTCTGAGGGGACACCCTGAGCCCATGGCCTTTGTACCAAGTTGCTCCTTCACTATCCACACCCCCAGCTCGGGCAGCCATCCCCCACCAGCAAACCCGACAATATTGCAGAGTTAAGAGTTCTCTTACCTTCTCACTCCCTCTCAACAACCAGGGATGGCACCCTTCTCAATACTTGCACCAATTCGCGCACGTGTGACCTCCACTGATGAGGGGCGAAGCAGAATGTGTCCAACACGCTAATGATATTAAAATCCATGCAAATTATGGTTTAGCATGGAGCTGCGAGCGCAGGGCAAAAATATCAATATTTTGGCCAGCGAGGGACCAGAGCATGGTGTCGTATTCAGCGCTCGACATCAACCTCGATTTTTCAATTTTACGCAATTCTCCGCCCTATCCCGATTCATGTTTCTGGCGTCGCTAAAAACAGAGAATCCAGGCCAAGAAGATTCATGAATAAGGTCAGGGAATGTATTGGATGAGGGGAGTAAGAAGGACTATCGATTGGGCCTTTTGGTGGCCGACCCTAGAAACTAAGGTAACTCATATTGGTACATTGCTTGATCGATTTTGAGAGACATAAATATGCCCCTGTCAGGTTTGACGAGATACACGCAGGTATTTGACAGAAATGATGGTAAGTGATATGCTTGATGGCGCTTAGTTATTTTGGTGAGAAATACAGAAATTCCTGTACACGATTCCTGTTCTGTCGCAGGCCGGGGAACCCGTCTCCCTGGCGCAGGCCAGAAAACCCGTCTCCCTGGCGCAGGCCAGAAAACCCGTCTCCCTGGCGCAGGCCAGAAAACCCGTCTCCCTGGCGCAGGCCAGAAAACCCGTCTCCCTGGCGCAGGCCGGGGAACCCGCCTCCCTGGCGCAGGCCGGGGAACCCATCTCCCTGGCGCAGGCCGGGGAACCCGCTTCCCTGGCGCAGGCCGGGGAACCCGCCTCCCTGGCGCAGGCCGGGGAACCCGCCTCCCTGGCGCAGGCCGGGGAACCTGTCTCCCTGGCGCAGGCCGGGGAACCCGTCTCCCTGGCGCAGGCCAGAAAACCCGTCTCCCTGGCGCAGGCCGGGGAACCAGTCTCCCTGGCGCAGGCCGGGGAACCCGTCTCCCTTACAATTAATGGTGGGTTTGACCATCATTATCCAATCCTCAGTGGAAGTTCTGCTGCTGGGGGGTCGGATATCTGCTAACATTGTACCTTTGTGTGCAAAAGAAATGAGTGAGAGACTGAATAATTGCAGGGCAATCAATCTGACCTTGGCAGTGAGGAAATTATTGAATTAATTTGAAGACAGGATTAACTGTCACTTAGAAAGGCCTGGATTGATGAGGACAGTCAGCTATTTGTTCAGAGAAGATATTGTATGACTAACTGGATTGAACTTCTTGCTGAAGCAACAAGGAAAATTAATGAGGGCAGTTGATGTTCCAGCAAGACTTTGAGAAGTTCTCACATGGCAGGCCGGTTGAAAAAGTAAAAACAAGATCCAGAAGAATGTAACAAACTGGGTACAATGTTGGCTGGAAATAGAGGGCAGTTGTTTTTGCTGTTTCCAGTGGGATTCCGTGGGGCTCATGTAGCCATCTGGGATGGCCACTTTCAGTATATAAAATGGACACTCGCAGAGCATACAGGGAAAAATGGAAAATGCAAAGCAACAAGCAGACACAGAGCCTGAATGTATATTTGGAAAACAGACTGCAGACGGAACCAAAACTCTTGGCCAATTTGCACATTGATGGCCCATCTCCGAGGAACAAAGGACTAGTGCTCAGGTAGCCGATACTGTCCCAGACATTCCGGCGCCACTACCCCAGCAAGAAGACACAAACAAAGCAAGTACACGCCCAGCCATCAAGGCACCCGCCCCTTTATTGGCTCAGATCGATGGCAGTGATTGAGAAGTGGCCCAATTAATTGGGACCAAATTTAAGGCCCACCTAAAAGTGCGCGAAGCCCTCCAAGTACAAGAAGGAACACTTGCCATGTGTTCCCTCTCTTGGAATTGGCTCTCAACCGGAGAGACTCTTCCACCTGCACCACCAGAAGCAAGTAAGTTCAAGTTGAACGCTCGCTACCAGACGGACGACCTTAGCTGTACTCCTGTTACCTCTTCAAACCCAACAGCCTCAGATCCGAACAACGGACATTGCTCCTCTGACCTAAGTGGGCCCCCGAAGTTAAGTATAGGTGTTAGTGATAGATATAGTTTAGCCTGTAGTGTTATTGTGCATGAGTAAATCATACTGTGTGTAAATAAAGTGTCATTGACTTTGAACTAACTCACTGGTGTATTGGTTCTTTGATCGGTATTCGGTTGAACCTTGTGGCGGTATCAAGAGATACCTGGCGACTCTGAAAGCATATTTATAATTAAGATTAAGAAAGGCGACCTTATTAACCGCCATATTTATAGCCACTAAAGGAGAGCAACATTACTGGCGACATCTGACGGGACTCGACCTAGAAGTGACTTTGTCACTCTGAGAGAACCCAACTTTGAATTAGAAACCCAATTGGAATAAGTAAAAACCACAAGCGTAAGACCAGTATCGATCAAACCTCCAAGATTCGGAAGTTTGTAATTTGCATGCGTACTAACAAGGGATATAAGGTAACCTCGAGAGATTTTGTTGCGTAAAACTGTCACGAGTTTTGTAGACCGGAAAATAGCTTAAGCCATACCCATGTTTGCATCACCGCTTTATTCCCCCCTATTCCAAATTTACAGTAGAAACCCAGAGATTACAGTAGAGATGGCAATGAAGGCAATGGAACGCCTTATGAACCCCCAGAAATTTGAGGTCGCAGCGACCAAAACAGCAGAGCAATGTCCCATATGGGAAGAGGAAGAAGTATCTAAAAGGGAAAGGATGGCCCCTTTGGAACAAATTTTGCGCAAATGAGGAAACAGGTCCCGAAAGTATAGGACAGACTTGGTGGGATAACCTGACCGAGATTCATAAGAAAAGCTTAGGAAAAGTTCTTAAGCCGATGGCAATCGTGTCCTCTTAGAGAGCAGTTAGCGGTGAAGGACAAGGATTTGGTGGATGGCAAACGGGCACACCAATCTTGTCACCTAAGCAGCTTTCAGTCCCAGTAGGATAAGGCCTACCAAGAGAAGAGACAGAACTTCAAGTCGAACAATTAAAGAAACAATGTCAGGATTTAAAGGCAGCCCTACGAGCACTCCACAGTTCCATGACGGGACAAAGGCAGAGTTCGGTAGACCACGCCAAATGCTGAAAGCAAATTGCAGACATGCAATCCCCGCTCTCAGTACAAAATGGTTTCCAAGATACATTCGGACCCCAGCTGATCAGGAAAATGGCCCCGATTGGCAGGAGTTAAATGAAACTGCCCATTGCTATGTGCATGGAACATGTACTCCAGATAAAACCCAGAAAAGGAAAGCACCCCCATCCCCGATTGCACAGGTAGTGCACAACCCCATGAACCCTGTCACCACACAGCGCAGGGCCACAACAGACGGTGACCCCGATTTTCTGTACACCACCCCATTAACCGTCACCCAATTAAGGGACGCATGTAACAAAATCACACCGTTCCAACCCACATCGGACCCGCACCATTTTGTGAAAGTTAAACAACAGCCTGACGAAAAAGAGCAAGTGAAGCTCACAGTTTTGAGCCTCGACCCCTTAGTCGTGGCAGCCCTTCCCGACCCACAAAATGTAGGAGGAGGCACCCTCCAAGAAATGCATGCAGCGATCCTAGATGCGATCAGCTACAATAAGGGAGATCCTGTCGAAGGACTCAATAAATGCAGACAGAAAAAGACTGAGCGCCCAACAGCGTTTGCTGGACGCCTTTGGACCCACTTTAAACAGATTCTTTATCTCTTTCACCTTCTCTCCTCCCATTCCCGGAACCTCTCATCCATCCTCCCTGGTTCAACCCCATGGTTCCCTCTTATCAGCATCACCCCCGAGCCTGCCCTCAACTTAATGTGCTATCAGAATTGCCTCCAGATCTTCAGCGTGGCTACCACAACAGGACGACCCAAGGACTTCCCTGGGGTGAACAATAGAGGTGCTATTGCCAGCACCCACAACCCCAACCCTTTACAAGAACCCGCCTCCATCCGCACCCACAAAGCCTCCGTCTCTCTACTCCAACCCCACACCTCCGCATTCTCTGCCTAGTCATAGCATAACAATTTCGGAAAGACCAACCCCCCAGACTGCTGTCCCCTTTGGAGCACCGCCTTGCTTATCCTTGCTATCTTCCCTGCCCACACAAACGAGACCAGCCTGCCCAACCCCCTAAAGAATTATTGTGGCAAACAGACCAGCAGACATTGGAACAGAAACAGGAACCGTGGCAAAATGTTCATCTTTACTGCCTGCACCCAACCTGTCAGTGATAAGGGGAGACTAACCCATCGAATCAAGTCCTCCTTCACCTTCCCCACCAAGCTCATGAAATTAAGCTTATGAAGTCGAGCCCAGTCCCGCACCACCTGCACCCCCAAATATCTAAAATGAGTTGTCGCTACCGTGAATGGCAACCCTCCTACTCCTGTCCTTCTCCTGTCCTTGCGCCTGGAGAGCGACACGACAAAATATTTCCTTAGCAGCCCCATTATATCCCTCACTGACGAGCCTGGGTCCTAGACTTAGATCATCCACTACAGAGACACCCTATGCTTCACCGCCCCTCCCCCCCTCCCTCAATATGCCCTTCCATAAGACAGCACGGTGGTTAGCACAGTTGCTTTACAGCTCCAGAGTCCCAGGTTCTATTCCCGGCTTGGGTCACTGTCTGTGTGGAGTCTGGTTTCCTCCCACAGTCCAAAGATGTGCAGGTTAGGTGGATTGGTTATGCTAAATTGCCATTAGTGTCCAAAAAGGTTGGATGGGGTTACTGCGTTACGGGACAGGGTGGAGGCTTAGGTAATGTGCTCTTTCCAAGGACTGGTGCAGACTCGATGGGCCGAATGGCCTCCTTCTGCACTGTAAATTCTATGATTCTATGGTAAGTCCGAACCCTTAGCGCAACAGCCAAAGGCTCAATCACCAGCACGAACAGAAGGGGGGACATGGGGCATCCTTGCCTCGTTCCCCGAAACAGTGGAAAGTACCCTGAATTCATATCGTTCATCCGCACACATGCTGTCGGATCCTTGTATGACAATTTCATCCATGCCACAAATTGTGACCCAATCCTAAACTTCTCCAGCACTCAAGTAAATAACTCCACTCTGTCAAACGCCTTCTCTGTATCTAATGCCAGCTCCCTTCCCTCTGCCGGAGAAAGCACCACATTCAGCAGCCGCTGCGTGTTTGACGACAGCTGCCTGTCTTTGCCAAATCCCGTCTGATCCTCCTCACCACCTTCGGCAAGCATTGCGCTCACCTCAATGCCAACATCTTCGTCAGTATCTCAGCATCCATGTTCATTAGAGAAATGGGCCTGTATGACCCACACTCCACCGGATCCTCCTTTTTATGTAATAGTGAGATGGATGCCTGCCCCATTGTCTCCGGCAATATTCCTACAACCATCGCATCCTCAAACATTTCTACCATCAGCGGTGCCAACTTATCCTTGAATTTTTTATAAAATTCCACCAGGAACCCATCCGGTCCAGGTGCCTGACTGCATTTTCTCTATCGCTGCCTGCACTTCTTCCACCCTATTGGTTCCTCTCATCCTGGCCTCTCCTCCTCCCCCACCTCCAGACACTCCAGTCGCTCCAGAAATTCCTTCATCTCCGACTCATCCTCCGGCAGCTCTGGCTTATAAAAGTCCCTGTAAAAGTCTTTAAGCATCTCATTCACCTGTTCCTGTGCCACGACCAATCCACCTGTTCCATCCCTAATCCACACGATCTCCCTTGTTGCTGCCTGCCGGCAAAGCTAGCCTGCCAGCGATTGACTGACCTTCTCATCACACTCATAAACAATCTCCCTCACTCGCCTCAATTGCTGAACCGCCCTCCCCGTGGTTAGAAGATCAAACTTCGCCTGCGCCTCCTCCTCCTCACCAAAGGTCCCAGCTCCGGGTCCTCCGCTTATCTTCCGTCTACCTCCAAAATTTCCTTTATCAACCGCTGCCGCTCCTCCCGCGCCTCCCTATCCATCTTCACCTCGAATGAAATGACCTCACCCCTCACTACCGCCTCAATGCCTCCCATACCACTGATGGCGAGACCTTCCCATTCCGGTTAAACTCCACATACTCCACAATTACCTTCCCCATTTTAGTGCAAAAGTTCGGATCTGCCATCAAACCCACATCTAGCCTCTATGCCGGCCTCTGGGCTGGACCCCTCTCCAAGACCACATCCACCCATGGTCCGATATCACGATTGCCGAATACCCTGCCTTCTTTACCACAGCTAACAGCGCCTTCTCTACCACAAAAAGTCGATCCTTCAGTACACCTTATGCAGTGGTGAAAATAACCAAAACTCCCTACCCCTCATGTATAAAAGCCTTCATGGATCCATCCTTCCCATCTCTTTCATTATCCCGGCCAACACCTACGCCTTCCCTGAAGGGGCCAGCAGGCGCACCCAGGACCTGTTCGGGTCTGAGACCATATTCCAGCCCTTCCCCAATATTTACTGGTGAGTATCAAAATCCGGTATGGCTGTGAGCATTTTTCCTCACAAATCCAGAGTCATCCCAGTTAATAATAACAATATTAATAATAATAATAATAATAATAACCGCTTATTGTCACAAGTAGGCTTCAATGAAGTTACTGTGAAAAGCCCCTAGTCGCCACATTCCGATGCCTGTTCGGGGAGGCTGGTACGGGCATACATGCTAACGGGCACCACCAGCCTCTCTTCCAATGCACCCGTCACTATGTACCTGCCCACATCGAAAAAACAAACCAACTCCACACCCACCCCCTCCAAACACCCTGCATCCAAACAGCCCCAAAACCCAACAAACCATAAACCCAGCCATCCTCCCGAAACCATCACAACCCAAACATCTATTACATAAAACAGGAAACCGTAACCTCCATAACGGCAAAGAATAACATAAAGAAAAACCCAGTCAAAAGCCATCAACGAGGGGCAGCATGGTGGCACAGTGGTTAGCACTGCTGACTCACGGCGCCGAGGTCCCAGTTCGATCCCGGCTCTGAGTCACTGTCCGTGTGGAGTTTGCACATTCTCCCCATGTTTGCGTGGGTTTCGCCCCCACAACTCAAAGATGTGCAGGGTAGGTCAATTGGCCACTCTAAATTGCCCCTTAATTGGAAAACATTAATTAATTGGGTACTCGAGATTTATTTGAAAAAACATCAATGACCAAATTCAGTCTAGTCCCAGGGCTTTGGTGGTGCCAAGGGGCAGCACGGTAGCGTTGTGGATAGCACAATCGCTTCACAACTCCAGAGTCCCAGGTTCGATTCCGGCTTGGGTCACTGTCTACGTGGAGTCTGCACATCCTCCCCGTGTGTGTGTGGGTTTCCTCCGGGTGCTCCGGTTTCCTCCCACAGTCCAAAGATGTGCAGGTTAGGTGGATTGGCCATGATCAATTGCCCTTAGTGTCCAAAATTGCCCTTAGCGTTGGGTGGGGTTACTGGGTTATGGGGATAGGGTGGAGGTGTTGACCTTGGGTAGGGTGCTCTTTCCAAGAGCCGGTGCAGACTCGATGGGCCGAATGGCCTCCTTCTGCACTGCAAATTATCATAGAATTTACATGATTCTATGATAATTCTATGATAATTCTGCCTTCATGAACGCCTTCGCCTCTGCCGCCATCTCAAAGTAGTAGTCCTCGCCGTTATGTGTGACCCTCCCTTATCTTCGCCGTGTAGACTATACCAAACTGCATGTTGCATTTATACAACGCCAACTTAGCCTGAGCGAAGGCCACCCACCTCCTTGCCAGCTCCGTTGTCAGATCCTGGTGTATGCGTCTACCATTTCTATCCCACTCCACCTCCCGCTTCTGCTTCGCCCACCCCAGCACCCTCTCCTTCACTTGAAAATTGTGAAAGCAGGCGATCACAGCTCTTAGCGGTTCATTCGTCTTTGGTTTTGGCCGGAGCGACTAGTGGGCCTTGTCCAATTAGTAATGGGAGGGGTCCTCCCACGCACCCCCCCCATCAGCTTCACCAGCATCTCGCCCCCCCCCCCCCCCCCGCCCCCCCACCCCACCTCCATCAGCTTCGACAGCATCTCGGCGAAGTACTCTGTAGGTTTCCGGCCCTGCACCCCTTCAGGAACACCCACAATCCTCAAATTTTACCTTTGTGACCTGTTCTCCACGTCCTCTAATTTAGCTCTCAGCTCCCTGTTGATCTCTGCCACCCTCCACTGCTCCTCACTCATCGAGGTGAACTGGTCACTATGCTGCAAAAATGCCTCCTCCACCCCCTTCATTTTCTCCCCTTTCTCCCACACCACCATCAAAGTCTTCATCTCCTCTTTTAATGGGGCAAGGGTTTCACCCACCCATTCCTTAAGCTTTGTCCTGGATGGTGTTGAGCTTCTTGAGTGTTGTTGGAGCTGCACTCATCCAGGCAAGTGGAGAATATTCCATTACACTCCTGACTTGTGCCTTGTAGATGGTGGACAGGCTTTGGGGGGTCAGGAGGTGAGTTACTCGCCGTAGGATTCCTGGCCTTTGACTTGCCCTGATAGCCACAGTGTTAATGTGGCTGGTCCAGTTCAGTTTCTGATCAATGGTAACCCCCAGGATGTTGATTGTGGGGATTCAGCGGTGGTAATGCCATTGAATGTCAAGGGGTGGTGGTTAGATCCTCTCTTGTAGGATTTGCCAGGCACTTGTGTGGCACAAATGTAACTTGCCACTTGTCAACCCAAGCCTGGATATTCCTCCGGGTACTCCCACATGTCCCGAAAGATGTCCTTGTTAGGTGAAGTGGACATTCTGAATTCTCTCTCTGTGTACCCGAACAGGCGGTGGAATGTGGCGACTAGGGGATTTTCACAGTAACTTCATTGCGGTGTTAATATGATAATAAAAATTACTTATGACAATAAAAATAATTATAATTATAATTGAAGGGAGTCATTGATGAAGCAACTGAAGATGATTGGGCCTAGGACACTACCATGAGGAACTCCTGCAGTGATGTCCTGGAGTCGAGAGGATTGATCTCCAACCACCACAACCATCTTCCTTTGTGCCAGATGTGACTCCCACCAGCGGAGAGTTTCCCCCTGATTCCCATTGACTCCAGTTTTGCTGGGGCTCCTTGATGCCATAACCTGGTCAAATGCTGCCTTGGTGTCAAGGACAGTCACTCTCTCCTCACCTCTGGAGTTCAGCTCTTTTGTCCATGTTTGAACCATGGCTGTAATGCGGTCAGGAGCTGAGTGACTCTGGAGGAACCCATACTGAGCATCCGTGAGCAGGTTATTGCTGAGTAAATGCCGCTTGATAGCACTGTTGATGACTCCGTCCATCACTTTTGCTGATGATGGAGAGTAGACTGACAGGGCGGTAATTAGCTGGGTTCGATTTGTCCTGTTTCTTGTGTACAGGACACACCTGGGCAATTATCCACATTGCCGGGGAGATGCAAGTGTTGTAGCTGTCCTGGAGCAGCTTGGCTAGGGGTGCGGCAAGTTCTGGAGCACAAGTCTTCAGTATTATTGCCGGGATATTGTCAGAGCCCATAGCCTTTGCAGCCTTCGGCCATTTCTTGATATCACGTGGAGTGAATCGTACTGGCTGAAGGATGACATCTGTGAGGCTGGGGACCCCCAGAGGAGATCGTCCACTTGGCACCTCTGGATGAAGATTGTTACGAATGCCTCAGACTTGTCTTTTGCACAAGTGTGCTGGCCTCCTCCATCATTGAGGGTGGGGATAATAATAATCTTTATTAGTGTCACAAGTAGGCTTACATTAGCACTGCAATGAAGTTACTGTGAAAATCCCATAGTTGCCACACTCCAGCACCTGTTCAGGTAAACTGAGGGAGAATTCAGAATGTCAAATTCACCTAATAAGCACATCTTTTGGAACTTGTGGAGGAAACCGGAGCACCCGGAGGAAACCCATGTAGACATGGGGAGAACGTGCAGACTCCACACAGACAGTGACCCAAGCCTGGAATCGAACCTGGGTCCCTGGTGATGTGAAGCAACAGTGCTAACCACTGTGCTACCGCGCTGCCCATATTTGTGGAGCCTCCTCCTCCAGTGATTTGTTTCATTGTCCACCACCATTCACAGCTGGATGTGGCAGGACTGCAGAGCTTAGATCTGATACGTTTGTTTTGGAATCGCTTAGCTCTGTCTATTACTTGCTGCTTATACTGTTTGGCACACAAGTAAGGGGCAGCACGGTAGCATTGTGGATAGCACAATTGCTTCACAGCTCCAGGGTCCCAGGTTCGATTCCGGCTTGGGTCACTGTCTGTGCGGAGTCTGCACATCCTCCGGGTGCTCCGGTTTCCTCCCACAGTCCAAAGATGTGCAGGTTAGGTGGATTGGCCATGATAAATTGCCCTTAGTGTCCAAAATTGTCCTTAATGGTGGGTGGGGTTACTGGGTTATGGGAATAGGGTGGAGGTATTGACCTTGGGTGGGGTGCTCTTTCCAAGAGCCGGTGCAGACTCGATGGGCTGAATGGTCTCCTTCTGCACTGTAAATTCTATGGTTAATCCTGTGTTGTAGCTTCACCAGGTCAATACCTCATTTATCGGTATGCCTGATGTTGCTCCTGGCCTGCTCTCCTGCACTCTTCATTGAACCAGGGTTGATCCCCTAGCTAGGCCGTTATAGTAGAGTGGGGGATATGCCAGGCCATGAGGTTGCAGATTGTGATTGAATACAATTCCGCTGCTGCTAACGGCCCACAGCGCCTCATGGATGCCCAGTCTTGAGTTGCTAGATCTGTTTGAAGTCTATCCCATATAGCACGGTGGTAGTGCCACAGAATATGGTGGACGGTATCCTCATTGTGAAGACGGGACTTTGTCTCCACAAGGACTGTGCGGTGGTCACTTCTACCGATGCTGTCATGGACAGATGCATCTGCAGCAGGCAAGTTGGTGCGGATGAGGTCAAGAATGTTTTTCCCTCTTGTTGGTTCCCTCACCACCTGCTGCAGTCCCAGTCTAGCAGCTATGTCCTTTAGGACCCGGCCAGGAGGGACATTGAAGTCCCCTACCCAGAGCATATTCTGCGCCCTTGCCACCCTCAGTGCTTCCTCTAAGTGGTGGTCAACTTGGAAGAGTACAGATTCATCAGCTGAGGGTGGCCGGTACGTGGTAATCAGCAAGAGGTTTCCTTCCCCATGTTTAACCTGAAGCCATGAGACTTGATGGGGTCCAGAGTCGATGTTGAAGACTCCCAGGGCAACTCCCTCCCGACTATATACAACTGTGCCACCACCTCTGCTGGGTCTTTCCTGTCGGTGAGACAGGGCATATCCAGGAATGGGGATAGTAGTGTCTGGGATATTGTCTGTAAGATACGATTCTGCGAGTATGATAATGTCAGGCTGTTGCTTAACTAGTCTGTGATACAGCGCTCCCAATTTTGACACAAGCCCCAGTTAGTAAGGAGGACTTTGCAGGGTGGACAGAGCTGGGTTTGCCATTGTTTCCGGTGCCTGGTTTAATGCCGGGTGGTCCGGTTTCATTCCTTTTTTGTGTTTCTGTCGTGGTTGAATACAACTGAGTGGCTTGCGAGGCCATTTCAGAGGACATTTAAGAGTCAACCACATTGCTGTGGGTCTGGAGTCACATGTAGGCCAGACCAGGTAAGGATGGCAGATTTCCTTCCCTAAAGGACATTATTGAACCAGATGGGTTTTTACAACAATCGACAATGAGCATCGTTAGACTTGGGGCGGCATGGTGGCGTAGTGGTTAGCACTGCTGCCTCACGGCGCTGAGGATCTGGGTTCGATCCCGGCCACGGGTCACTGTCCATGTGGAGTTTGCACATTCTCCCTTGTCTGCATGGGTTTCACCCCAGCACAAAGATGTGCCTGGTAGGTGGATTGGCCACACTAAATTGGCCCTTAATTGGGGAAAAAAATAATTGGGTACTCTAAATTTACAAAACAAAAAAACATTAGACTTTTAATTGCAGATATTTTATTGAGTTTAAATTCCATCACCTACCGTGGGCCGAAGGCCCTCTTCCCAGGCTTTAAAATCTCTAACTCTATGTTGAAGTTTAATAGCTGTAACTGTCTCAGTAAGGGGGGAATGAGTTTGGGGTCTCGGCCAGTCGATGTGTTATTGGGATAAACACAAACTCTATTTGTAGATAGATAGGCTGGGATTGTGAATAAAGCTGTCAGAGATCCGGTTATTTCCCAAACACACAGTGAGAGGAGTCTATGGAGTATTGTGTGAAAGGGTGTGAATTTGCAGTAGGAGGCGCACCACCTGCCCGACTACTGTTTAATATCGGCTAAGCTCCAATCGCTTTAAAAGGGCGGATCCCTTTAACAGCGGCGCGGTGACGTCACCCGGGCCGGGTCACAAAGAGTCCGATGACGAGGGAGGGTGGCGCCACCGCTGCCTATGGTCACAGCGGGGACAGTAGCGGAGAACAGCAGCACCACCCCATGGCCACACCGTGAATGGCAGCAGCTTCCCAAAGTCTGGGCGGGGGGCGCCCGGCACCAGTGCCAGAGGTTCGGGTATCCCCGGCTAATCGCTACACAGGCTTCAGAGACCAGATCCAGCAGGTCTTGGGCTGGAAGAAAGGGATAAAACACCAGCCAACAGCAGGAGAATCACGGTCAGAGCAGGGCACACACACTGTCCTGGGTAAGGGTGTTGGGTCAGAGCAGGGCACCCCTACTCTCCTGGGGAAGGGTGTTGGGTCAGAGCAGGGCACCCCTACTCTCCTGGGGAAGGGTGCTGGGCCAGAGCAGGGCACCCCTACTCTCCTGGGGAAGGGTGTTGGGTCAGAGCAGGGCACCCCTACTCTCCTGGGTAAGGGTGCTGGGCCAGAGCAGGGCACCCACTCTGATCTGGGGAAGGGTGCTGGGTCAGAACAGGGCACCCACTCTGATCTGGGTAAAGGTGCTGGGTCAGAACAGGGCACCCCTATTCTCCTGGGGAAGGGTGCTGGGTCAGAACAGGGCACCCACTCTGCCCTGGGGAAGAGTGCTGAGTCAGAACAGGGCACCCATACTGTCCTGGGTAAGGGTGCAGGGTCAGAGCAGGGCACCCACACTGTCCGAGGGAAGGGTGCTGGGTCAGAACAGGGCACCCACACTGTCCCAAGTAGTGTTGCTGTGTCAGAGCAAATTTTTCAGCTGCCCCTGGATAAAGTTCCAGGATCAGACAGCCTGCCAGTGGCCACTGGCGAGCCAATGTCAGAACAATATGTCCAGGCCATGAGTTTGAAGTCTGAGTCAAAACCAAACTACCAGCAAATTGTGGATTCAGGGTCAGAACAGGGCACCCACTCTGTCCTGGGGAATAGTGCTGGGTCAGAGCAGGGCACCCACTCTGTCCTGGGGAAGGGTGCTGGGTCAGAGCAGGGCACCCACACTGTCCTGGGGAAGGGTGCTGGGTCAGAGCAGGGCACCCACTCTGTCCTGGGGAAGGGTGCTGGGTCAGAGCAGGGCACCCACTCTGTCCTGGGGAATAGTGCTGGGTCAGAGCAGGGCACCCACTCTGTCCTGGGGAAGGGTGCTGGGTCAGAGCAGGGCACCCACACTGTCCTGGGGAAGGGTGCTGTGTCAGAACAGGGCACCCACACTGTCCTGGCAAAGGGTGCTGTGTCAGAACAGGGCACCCACACTGTCCTGGGGAAGGGTGCTGGGTCAGAGCAGGGCACCAACACTGTCCTAGGGAAGGGTGCTGGGTCAGAACAGGGCACCCACACTGTCCTGGGGAAGGGTGCTGAGTCAGAACAGGGCACCCACAATGTCCTGGGGAAGGGTGCTGGGTCAGAGCAGGGCACCCACACTGTCCTGGGGAAGGGTGCTGGGTCAGAGCAGGGCACCCACACTGTCCTGGGGAAGGGTGCTGGGTCAGAACAGGGCACCCACACTGTCCTAGGGAAGGGTGCTGGGTCAGAGCAGGGCATCCACTCTGCCCTGGAGAAGGGTGCTGGGTCAGAACAGGCCACCCACTCTGTCCTGGTGAAGGGTGCTGGGTCAGAACAGGGCACACGCACTGTCCTGGGGAAGGGTGCTGGGTCAGAACAGGGCACCCACTCTGCCCTGAGTAAGGGTGCTGGGTCAGAACAGGGCACCCACTCTGCCCTGGGTAAGGGTGCTGGGTCAGAACAGGGCACCCACTCTGCCCTGGGGAAGGGTACTGGGTCAGAACAGGGCACCCACTCTGCCCTGGGTAAGGGTGCTGGGTCAGAACAGGGCACCCACTCTGCCCTGGGGAAGGGTGCTGGGTCAGAACAGGGCACCCACTCTGATCTGGGGAAGGGTGCTGCGTCAGAACAGGGCACCCACAGTGTCCTGGGGAAGGGTGCTGGGTCAGAGCAGGGCGCCAACTCTGCCCTGGTTAAGGGTGCAGTGTCAGAACAGGGCACCCACACTGTCCTGGGTAAGGGTGCTGGGTCAGAACAGGGCACCCACTCTGTCCTGGTTAGCGGTGCAGGGTCAGAGAAGGGCACCCACTCTGATCTGGGGAAGGGTGCTGGGTCAGAGCAGGGCACCCACACTGTCCTGAGGAAGGGTGCTGGGTCAGAACAGGGCACCCACACTGTCCTGGGTAAGGGTGCTGGGTCAGAGCAGGGCGCCAACTCTGCCTTGGTTAAGGGTGCAGTATCAGAGCAGGGCACCCACACTGTCCTGGGGAAGGGTGCTGGGTCAGAGCAGGGCACCCACACTGTCCTGGGGAAGGGTGCTGGGTCAGAACAGGGCACCCACACTGTCCTGGGTAAGGGTGCTGGGTCAGAGCGGGGCACCCACACTGTCCTGGGGAATAGTGCTGGGTCAGAACAGGGCACCCACACTCTCTTGGGGAATAGTGCTGGGTCAGAGCAGGGCACCCACACTGTCCTGGGGAAGGGTGCTGGGTCAGAACAGGGCACCCACTCTGTCCTGGGGAAGGCTGCTGGGTCAGAGCAGGGCACCTACTCTGGCCTGGGGAAGGGTGCTGGGTCAGAACAGGGCACCCACACTGTCCTGGGGAAGGGTGCTGGGTCAGAGCAGGGCACCCACTCTGGCCTGGGGAAGGGTGCTGGGTCAGAACAGGGCACCCACACTGTCCTGGGGAAGGGTGCTGGGTCAGAGCAGGGCACCCACACTGTCCTGGGGAAGGGTGCTGGGTCAGAACAGGGCACCCACACTGTCCTGGGGAAGGGTGCTGGGTCAGAGCAGGGCACCCACTCTGGCCTGGGGAAGGGTGCTGGGTCAGAGCAGGGCACCCACTCTGGCCTGGGGAAGGGTGCTGGGTCAGAGCAGGGCACCTACTCTGGCCTGGGGAAGGGTGCTGGGTCAGAGCAGCGCACCCACTCTGGCCTGGGGAAGGGTGCTGGATCAGAACAGGGCTCCCACTCTGATCTGGGGAAGGGTGCTGGGTCAGAACAGGGCACCCACACGGTCCTGGGGAAGGGTGCTGGGTCAGAACAGGGCACCCACACTGCCCTGTGGAAGGGTGCTGGGTCACAACAGGGCACCCACTCTGTCCTGGGGAAGGGTGCTGGGTCAGAACAGGGCACCCACTCTGGCCTGGGGAAGGGTGCTGGGTCAGAACAGGGCACCCACTCTGTCCTGGGGAAGGGTGCTGTGTCAGAGCAGGGCACCCACACTATCCTGTGGAAGGGTGCTGGGTCAGAACAGGGCACCCAAACTGTCCTGGGGAAGGGTGCTGCGTCAGACCAGTGCACCCACACTGTCCTGGGGAAGGATGCTGGGTTAGAACAGGGCACCCACTCTGTCCTGGGGAAGGGGGCTGGGTCAGAACAGGGCACCCACTCTGTCCTGGGGAAGGGTGCTGGGTCAGAGCAGGGCACCCACTCTGTCCTGGGGAAGGGTGCTGGGTCAGAACTGGGCACCCACTCTGTCCTGGGGAAGGGTGCTGGGTCAGAGCAGGGCACCCACTCTGTCCTGGGGAAGGGTGCTGGGTTAGAACTGGGCACCCACTCTGTCCTGGGGAAGGGTGCTGGGTCAGAACAGGGCACCCACTCTGTCCTGGGGAAGGGTGCTGGGTCAGAACAGGGCACCCACTCTGGCCTGGGGAAGGGTGCCGGGTCAGAACAGGGCACCCCTGCTATTTGCAATTCAGGGTCAGAAAAACTGGCTCAGTTTGTAGCCAGTCATCTGAGAACAGAAAAATCCATTCAACCTGTCCTGGGTGAGGACAGAGGATCAGGGCAGAGGGTCCAGCCTGTCCTGGGTGAGGACAGAGGATCTGGGCAGAGGGTCCAGCCTCTCCTGGGTGAGGACAGAGGATCTGGGCAGAGGGTCCAGCCTGTCCTGGGTGAGGACAGAGGATCTGGGCAGAGGGTCCTCCTGGGTGAGGACAGAGGATCTGGGCAGAGGGTCCAGCCTCTCCTGGGTGAGGACAGAGGATCTGGGCAGAGGGTCCAACCTGTCCTGGGTGAAGACAGAGGATCTGGGCAGAGGGTCCAGCCTCTCCTGGGTGAGGACAGAGGATCTGGGATGAGGGTCCAGCCTCTCCTGGGTGAGAACAGAGGATCTGGGCAGCCTGGCTTGGGTGAGAGTAGCTGCTCAGGACTGAGGGTCCAACCTGTCCTGGGTGAGGGTAGCAGGTTGGGGCAGAAGGACCAGACAGTCCTGGGTGAGGAGAGCTGGTTGATACAGAGGGACCAGCCTATCCTGGGTGAGGGTAGAGGATCTGGGCAGAGGGTCAGGCTGGTGATGGGTATGAATCCAAAGATTCCAAATGTGGACTTGAAGTTGGAATCAGATGAAGAGCCACAACCAGTTATTGGGACAGAGTCACATTCAGTACATTGTACACAGTCAGCTGTAGATCATGGCACAAGGTCAAAGCAGAGAATCAAACCTGTTGTACTTCGCGATGTGAGCTCAGCACAGCACATGCAAGCTTTCCTGCCCTGTGAGAAGAGATCGGAGCATTGCATTCATCTCCCTTTGGGTATGAATAGGTTCAACAAGCACCGCAAACAGCCTCTCAAGTGCCAGGATGTTGGATTGGAGTCTTGGGTGCAGCCTGCACTCACTGAGAATGTAGGCCTCGAGCAACAAATCTTCATTCGCCTCACTCGAAACCTGAGCTACATTTCGGGCCTGTATGATAGTGTTCGCCTGGCTGATGGATGTTGCCCACTATCTGAACAGCACAGTTCACCAGATGGAGTGCACCTTTGTCCAGGTAAGAAGGACTTACCACCACGGCCAACTGTGCGTAAGCGGGCAAAATCCTGCCCAGGTTCCCCGGGAGAAAGAAGCAACAGCACGAGTAGTAACAGAGTGAGATTTGCTGATTCAATCGGCTTGGAGTTAACTGAAGTTCGAAACTATGATTCAGCAGAAGAGCCAACTGTGCCTGAATATGTATTAGCTAACCTTAGTAATCAAGAGCCTATTGGACAGCTGATTTGGGTGCAGTGTTTGAAAAGGGAATTTATCAATCCCAAAGAAGATGTAAATTTTGAAGAACGTGTAAACAGACAGAAGGTGTGCCTGGAAGCAGTGACAGACTCAGAATTGATTATCAGTGGCACCATCCTGGTCATAAACCTGGCGTATCATAAGGAGGTGACAGTCCGTTACACCTGCAGTGATTGGAACCTTTTCGCTGATGTCCCAGCCTTATTTGAAAGCAGTATTGAAGGCAAATCCGACCGTTTCACCTTCACACTGAACTTACCAATTCATGCTCTGAAGCCTGGCTCCTGTGTCCAGTTTGCTATCAAGTACACAGTCAATGGAATAGACTTCTGGGACAACAATGACAATAACAATTACAGGATGACTTTCCAGCCTTTTCAGATCATGGTCCCCATCAATAATGACAACAGCTTGGATAATTCTAACTGACCATTACCACTTGTGAAGTGAGGACAGTGGGATAAGAGTACATCAGGGAAAACCTCGGACTTGCAGGAAGATCATCCACAGTATGCAAGGCAGCCAGGGACTGAGGCACAGGAATCAAGAGGGCTGTCATGTGAATTAATCAAAGAGCCCAAGGACAATCCAATCAACTCAACAAAAAGAGCAAGTCAAGGTTGATCTGTTGAAATTGGCTGGGACACTGTGACAGCAGTGGAACACAGTCTGTCACAGCAGCAAGTGTGGCCACACTCAAACTGCTGATTGAGTTAACATTCAGCAGTATTTGGTTACAGGATGATAAGGATGTGTCTCACCTGGAGATCTTAGTACTGATGTCAATACACATTCTGTTCTGCACCTGAAGTAACAGCCATGGTCTGAGAAAGGGCGGTAGACACTGTTCTGTGCAAGAGAAGCTCTGCAGATTTTGTTAACGTTTGGACAACTCTCGTAATGACCTTTGAGCTTTGGCACATTCTGATCTTGAATTCATGATTAAACTGTTAGTGGATATTCAGGACAGTCATAATCATTATTATACAAGAAAAATGTGTGAGACAGTGTTTCAAGCTTCAATATCTGACTTACTGGTAACTATACCCTACTTCTGAAATGACCATTTGCACCAGATTTCATCCTGACATTTGGTGAGGAATTCTCCATGTCCCGAATGCACAATCCCATTTCTAGAATGTTTGTTGCACAAACTCATTCCTCAGCAAATCCTGGAGATTGGGAACAACAAAGAACAAAGTACAGCACAGGAACAGGCCCTTCGGCCCTCCAAGCCCGTGCCGACCATGCTGCCCGACTAAACTACAATCTTCTACACTTCCTGGGTCCGTATCCCTCTATTCCCATCCTATTCATGTATTTGTCAAGATGCCCCTTGAATGTCACTATCGTCCCTGCTTCCACCACCTCCTCCGGTAGCGAGTTCCAGGCACCCACTACCCTCTGCGTAAAAACTTGCCTCGTACATCTACTCTAAACCTTGCCCCTCTCACCTTAAACCTATGCCCCCTAGTAATTGACCCCTCTACCCTGGGGAAAAGCCTCTGACTATCCACTCTGTCTATGCCCCTCATAATTTTGTAGACCTCTATCAGGTCTCCCCTCAACCTCCTTCGTTCCAGTGAGAACAAACCGAGTTTATTCAACCGCTCCTCATAGCTAATGCCCTCCATACCAGGCAACATTCTGGTAAATCTCTTCTGCACCCTCTCTAAAGCCTCCACATCCTTCTGGTAGTGTGGCGACCAGAATTGAACACTATACTCCAAGTGTGGCCTAACTAAGGTTCTATACAGCTGCAACATGACTTGCCAATTCTTATACTCAATGCCCCGGCCAATGAAGGCAAGCATGCCGTATGCCTTCTTGACTACCTTCTCCACCTGTGTTGCCCCTTTCAATGACCTGTGGACCTGTACTCCTAGATCTCTTTGACTTTCAATACTCTTGAGGGTTCTACCATTCACTGTATAGTCCCTACCTGCATTAGACCTTCCAAAATGCATTACCTCACATTTGTCCGGATTAAACTCCATCTGCCATCTCTCCGCCCATGTCTCCAAACAATCTAAATCCTGCTGTATCCTCTGACAGTCCTCATCGCTATCCGCAATTCCACCAACCTTTGTGTCGTCTGCAAACTTACTAATCAGACCAGTTACATTTTCCTCCAAATCATTTATATATACTACAAAGAGCAAAGGTCCCAGCACTGATCCCTGTGGAACACCACTGGTCACAGCCCTCCAATTAGAAAAGCATCCTTCCATTGCTACTCTCTGCCTTCTATGACCTAGCCAGTTCTGTATCCACCTTGCCAGCTCACCCACAAAAGTGTGACTTCACCTTTTGTACTAGTCTACCATGAGGACCTTGTCAAAGGCCTTACTGAAGTCCATATAGACAACATCCACTGCCCTACCTGCATCAATCATCTTAGTGACCTCCTCGAAAAACTCTATCAAGTTAGTGAGACACGACCTCCCCTTCACAAAACCATGCTGCCTCTCACCAATACGTCCATTTGCTTCCAAATGGGAATAGATCCTGTCTCGAAGAATTCTCTCCAGTAATTTCCCTACCACTGAAGTAAGGCTCACCGGCCTGTAGTTCCCTGGATTATCCTTGCTACCCTTCTTAAACAGAGGAACAACATTGGCTATTCTCCAGTCCTCTGGGACATCCCCTGAAGACAGTGAGGATCCAAAGATTTCTGTCAAGGCCTCAGCAATTTCCTCTCCAGCCTCCTTCAGTATTCTGGGGTAGATCCCATCAGGCCCTGGGGACTTACCTACCTTAATATTTTTTAAGACACCCAACACCTCGTCCTTTTGGATCTCAATGTGACCCAGGCTATCTACACCCCCTTCTCCAGACTCAACATCTACCAATTCCTTCTCTTTGGTGAATACTAATGCAAAGTATTCATTTAGTACCTCGCCCATTTCCTCTGGCTCCACACAGATTCCCTTGCCTATCCTTCAGTGGGCCAACCCTTTCCCTGGCTACCCTCTTGCTTTTTATGTACGTGTAAAAAGCCTTGGGATTTTCCTTAACCCTATTTGCCAATGACTTTTCGTGACCCCTTCTAGCCCTCCTGACTCCTTGCTTAAGTTCCTTCCTACTTTCCTTATATTCCACGCAGGCTTCGTCTGTTCCCAGCCTTTTAGCCCTGACAAATGCCTCCTTTTTCTTTTTGACGAGGCCTACAATATCTCTCGTTATCCAAGGTTCCCGAAAATTGCCGTATTTATCCTTCTTCCTCACAGGAACATGTCGGTCCTGAATTCCTTTCAACTGACACTTGAAAGCCTCCCACATGTCAGATGTTGATTTGCCCTCAAACATCCGCCCCCAATCTATGTTCTTCAGTTCCCGCCTAATATTGTTATAATTAGCCTTCCCCAATTTAGCACATTCATCCTAGGACCACTTTTATCCTTGTCCACCAGTACTTTAAAACTTACTGAATTGTGGTCACTGTTACCGAAATGCTCCCCTACTGAAACATCTACCACCTGGCCGGGCTCCCAATACCAGGTCCAGTACCGCCCCTTCCCTAGTTAGACTGTCTACATATTGTTTTAAGAAGCCCTGGATGCTCCTTACAAACTCCGCCCCTTCTAAGCCCCTGGCACTAAGTGGGTCCCAGTCAATATTGGGGAAGTTGAAGTCTCCCATCACCACAACCCTGTTGTTTTTACTCTTTTCCAAAATCTGTCTACCTATCTGCTTCTCTATCTCCCGCTGGCTGTTGGGAGGCCTGTAGTAAACCCCCAACATTGTGACTGCACCCTTCTTATGTCTGATCTCTACCCATATAGCCTCACTGCCCTCTGAGGTGTCCTCCCACAGTACAGCTGTGATATTCTCCCTAACCAGTAGCGCAACTCTGCCTCCCCTTTTACATCCCCCTCTATCCCGCCTGAAACATCTAAATCCTGGAACGTTTAGCTGCTAATCCTGCCCTTCCCTCAACCAGGTCTCTGTAATGGCAACAACATAGTTCCAAGTACTAATCCAAGCTCTAAGTTCATCTGCCTTACCCGTAATACTTCTTGCATTAAAACATATGCACTTCAGGTCACCAGACCCGCTGTGTTCAGCAACTTCTCCCTGTCTGCTCTGCCTCAGAGCCCCACTGTCCCTATTCCCTAGTTCTCCCTCAATGCTCTCACCTTCTGACCTATTGCTCCCGTGCCCACCCCCCTGCCATACTAGTTTAAACCCTCCCGTGTGACACTAGCAAACCTCGCAGCCAGGATATTTATGCCTCTCCAGTTTAGATGCACCCGTCCTTATATAGGTCACACCTGCCCCGGAAGAGCTCCCACTGGTCCAGATAACGGAAACCCTCCCTCCTACACCAGTTGTTTAGCCACGTGTTTAGCTGCTCTACCTTCCTATTTCTAGCCTCACTGGCACGTGGCACAGGGAGTAATCCCGAGATTACAACCCTTGAGGTCCTGTCTTTTAACTTTCTGCCTAGCTCCCTGAACTCCTGCTGCAGGACCTCGTGCCCCTTCCTGCCTATGTCGTTAGTACCAATATGTACAACGACCTCTGCCTGTTTGCCCTCCCCCTTCAGGATGCCCTCTACCCGCTCGGAGACATCCTGGACCCTGGCACCAGGGAGGCAACATACCATCCTGGAGTCTCTTTTACGTTCACAGAAGCGCCTATCTGTGCCCCTGACTATAGAGTCCCCTATTACTATTGCTCTTCTGCGCTTTGACCCTCCCTTCTGAACATCAGAGCCAGCCATGGTGCCACTGCTCTGGCTGCTGTTGTTTTCCCCTGATAGGCTATCCCCCCCGACAGTATCCAAAGGGGTATACCTGTTCGAAGCTGGGTACTTTAAAACCCCAGGTGTTTTACATATATTTAAAATAAGTTATCAGCAGCTTGCATCTGATTACAATGAGCATGTTATTGTTCCACAGTATTTTGCAATATTAAGCAACCTGAAAAAAAATCAATATGAGAGTCATAGCACTGGGCTAAATAGCTGGCTTTTAAAGCAGACCAAGGCAGGCCAGCAGCACGGTTCAAATCCCGTTCCAGCCTCCCCAAACAGGCACCGGAATGTGGCGACTAGGGGCTTTTCACTAACTTTGAAGCCTACTTGTGACAATAAGCAATTTTCATTTCATTTTTCATAGAGTCAAAGGACAATACAGCACAGGAACAGGCCTTTCGAACCTCCAAGCCTATACCGGTCATGATACCACCCTTGGCCAAAACCCTCAGGACTTCCTAGTGCCGTATCCCTCTATACCCATCCTATCCATGTATTTGTCAAGATGCCTTTGAACGCCATTAATGTATCTGCTTCCACAACCTCCTCTGGCAGTGTGTTGCAGGCACTCACCATCCTCTATAAAAAAACCTGCTTCGCACATCTCTAAACTTTGCCCCACTGACCTTAAACCTATGCTCCCTAATGACTTACCCCTCCACCCTGGGAAAGAGTGCTTGCCCATTCACTCTATCCATGCCTCTCAAAATCTTGTAGACCTCTATTAGGTCGCTCCTCAACCTCTGTCGTTCTAATGAAAAAAGTCAGAGTCTATTCAGCCTCTCCGCATAGCTAACACCCTGCAGACCAGGTAACACCCTGGTAAAACTCCTCCTCTGCACCCTCTCCAAAGCCTCCACATCCTTCTGGTAGGGGGGCGACCAGAGTCATAGAGGTTTGCAGCATGAAAACAGGCCCTTCGGCCCAACTTGTCCATATCGCCCAGTTTTAACCACTAAGCTAGTCCCAATTGCCTGCATTTGGCCCATATCCCTCTATATCCATCTTTCCTGTCTAAATGCTTTTTAAAAGACAAAATTATACCCGCCTCTACCACTGCCTCTGGCAGCTCGTACCAGACACTCATTACCCTCTGTGTGAAAAAGTGCCCCTCTGGACCCTTTTGTATCTCTCCCCTCTCACCTTAACCTATGCCCTCTAGTTTTAGGCTCCCCTACCTTTGGGAAAAGATGTTGACTATCTACCTTATCTATGCTCCTCATTATTTTATAGACCACTGTAAGATCACCCCTAAGCCTCCTACGCTCCAGGGAAAAAAGTCCCAGTCTATCCAGCCTCTCCTTTTAACTCAAATCATCAAGTCCTGGTAGCGTCCTAGTAAATCTTTTCTGCACTGTTTCTAGTTTAATAATATCCTTCCTATAATAAGGTGACCAAAATTGTAAACAGTATTCTAAGTGTGGCCTTACTAATGTCTTGTACAACTTCAACAAGGCATCCCAATTCATGAATGTTCTGACCAATGAAACCAAGCATTCCAAATGCCTTCTTCACCACCCTGTCCACCTGTGACTCCACTTTCAAGGAGCTATGAACCTGTAATCCTAGATCTTTGTTTTATAACTCTCCCCAGCACCCTACCATTAACTCAGTAGGTCAATATTAATAGAAGGGAATTCATGAGCAGAGACAGTAATATAACATCTTGTAAAACATGACAGCAAGAAATGTTGAAAAGTTAAATGATTAAATTGCTTACAAACATAGGAGCGAGTTGGGAACAGCATTGAACACTGTGACACAGAAACATATAGATAGAAGACAGGCCACACTTGACTCTGATCTGAGTGAAGTAATTTTAGCAATGGCAGCATTTGGCGTTTTGACTCAATAGCAGAATGCTCATCTTAGTGTTATGGGTCCGGGTTTACAGAACCCCAAAGTGTTTCATGGAGTTCGTGGACCCATAACATTTAATAGATTGTGGTGTGGGAAGCACACGGCGTACTCTCCAGGTGTGATACAGCAGAAATGGACAAGTGGTTTTTAAAACAAAACAATGTTTATTCTATGAACTCAAGTTAACCTTTTTAAAACAAACATTGAATATCTTAACACCCATTACTTCAAAGATAACCCCAAAAGACTACAACACTAAATAATCCTTCAAACTGTTCCTTTAAACATCCAAAAGACTTCAAACATTCAAAAATAGGAGCACATTAGATTACATTCAATATATTTATAGTCTTTGGATTGCAGAAATCAACTGACCAGCTCCGTGTTTCTTCATGCAGCTCACAGCAAAACACACAGACACTCCCAGCTGCCTTCTCAAACTGAAACTCCAAAAAGCAGAAGTGAGCTTAGCTTCCCCCACCCTCTGACATCAATTCAGTACACAAGTTGCAAGATTTGTAATATTTCTGGACTATGCCAAGTTGTTGGATTCCTAGTATTATTCGACTGTGTAAAGTTGAAGGAATTTATATCATTTCCACTATTCGGTTACCAGTAGCACTTTGCGAATACTGGGACTCAGCAGAAATGTAAGTTAAAACTTCTCAGGTGCCAAAAAGAATTGTTTTATTTGTAGTTGCTTGATTACAATTTGAAAGTCATTTAAAAGGCAATTCGCAGACAATTCGAAGCTTTCAGAGAATTACAGACATTATCCTTTTGCTTAGGCAGACAGCTCAAAAGTAACTTTTAAAAGGTCAAAGTCTGGCAATGAAACATGAAAGAGAGAGAGCTAATCTTCAGCTAAACTCAAACTCAAAAGCAGACTAACAGACTGACAGACTGACAGAATCAAAGACAGAATCAAAAAATCAAAGACAGAACCCCCAAAAGACAACTCAACATTAACTAACAGAAAGACAACACAACACAACACAAAGACTAATAGAAAGACACACAGACTCACTAACAGAAAGACTAAGAGAATTAAAGACAGCAATTAAGGACAGACAACACTAAAATGGCGGGCGGAAACTTTTCAGTTATACACTTTCATATCTGTCTTAAGTCATCTAATCACACCCCAATATAATCCTAATTGGTTTGGGTTAGACTCAAACACATTTGATTTGATGGCAAACCGTCCATCTTCAATGTGCAACATCAGCTTTTAATTGTTTCATGTCTTCATGTTATGGAATGTGATATTGATTGGGGATTGAGGGTGATTTAGAGATGTGGATCAGAAATTGGCTAGCTGAAAGAAGACAGAGGGTGGTGGTTGATGGGAAATGTTCAGAATGGAGTACAGTCACAAGTGGAGTACCACAAGGATCTGTTCTGGGGCCGTTGCTGTTTGTCATTTTTATCAATGACCTAGAGGAAGGCGCAGAAGGGTGGGTGAGTAAATTTGCAGACGATACTAAAGTCGGTGGTGTTGTCGATAGTGTGGAAGGATGTAGCAGATTACAGAGGGATATAGATAAGCTGCAGAGCTGGGCCGAGAGGTGGCAAATGGAGTTTAATGTAGAGAAGTGTGAGGTGATTCACTTTGGAAGGAATAACAGGAATGCGGAATATTTGGCTAATGGTAAAGTTCTTGAAAGTGTGGATGAGCAGAGGGATCTAGGTGTCCATGTACATAGATCCCTGAAAGTTGCCACCCAGGTTGATAGGGTTGTGAAGAAGGCCTATGGAGTGTTGGCCTTTATTGGTAGAGGGATTGAGTTCCGGAGTCGGGAGGTCATGTTGCAGCTGTACAGAACTCTGGTACGGCCGCATTTGGAGTATTGCGTACAGTTCTGGTCACCGCATTATAGGAAGGACGTGGAGGCTTTGGAGCGGGTGCAGAGGAGATTTACCAGGATGTTGCCTGGTATGGAGGGAAAATCTTATGAGGAAAGGCTGATGGACTTGAGGTTGTTTTCGTTGGAGAGAAGAAGGTTAAGAGGAGACTTAATAGAGGCATACAAAATGATCAGGGGGTTGGATAGGGTGGACAGTGAGAGCCTTCTCCCGCGGATGGATATGGCTGGCACGAGGGGACATAACTTTAAACTGAGG